>NC_090225.1:17215000-17402500 GCF_024489055.1 Chanodichthys erythropterus
GCCTTGGAGGGGGGAGCACTCTGGGTCTGAGCCAAATTCCAAGCTTGGAGCCCTCTCACACGCCAAATACGAAACAAACCTTTACTCTATCTGATTATGTGTAAGTGTGAACTTGTGAATTTATTTTAGGAGAGTATAACTTTATTTGTCATGCACTTTGATCTTTAAAACTCTGCAGACCTTTTACATTCACAAACAGCTATATTTATACACACTGCATGAAAGGTAGTATTCGAAAAAGCATAATGGGGCACTTTAACTTCATTTATGAATTTTATTATTCTGTCAAACACACATTTCATATAACAGGGTGATAAGAATGCTGTGGTACTGAATGTCAGTACAATATATGTGTATTGTGATATACACAGCTTTCACTAGCATACAACATTTTGGGGTCAGTTAGATTTTTTAGATTTTTTTAAAAGAAATTAATATTTTATAATAATATAATATAATATATAATATAATATATAATATAATATATAATATAATATAATATAATATATAATATAATATAATATAATATAATATAATATAATATAATATAATATAATATATTCAGTAAGGATGCATTAAATTGATCAAAAGTGACAAAAGACTTTTACCTAATTATAAAAGATTTGTTTGGTGTAATAAATATTTTGAACTTTCTATTCATCAAACAATGCTGAAAAAAGTATCCTGGTTTACAGAAATATATGAAGTGTGTATATATATTTTTTCACTGTGATAATATTAAATGTTTCTTGAGCACCAATTCAGCATATTTGAATGATTTCATCTCTCTGTTTTCTCTTTGCCTTTGTCTGTCACTCTCTGGACATACAGTAAGTGGGTCAGATCCTGTGCGGCTTGTGTGAAAGAAGTTTAAATGTGTAAATTTGGCTCTGTTTACTTTCCCTTTCAAGAGCGACTGTTAGGTCATTCCACTTTTTCCAATAGCAATTCCAGTCAGTGTAACCTTCTGTGGTGTGTATTTATTACAGCTTTTTCCCTGGAGGGCTCAGGGATCAGCTTTGCAGACCTCTTTCGACTGGTGGCGTTCTGCTGTATCAGCAGGTAAGATGATCCCATTCTGAAAACAAACAAAAGTGCTACAAAACCTGCTTTTATTTCTAAGATAATTTACTGGTCTATTTATATTTAAAAGAGGGAGGACAGCAACTATTATATTTTGTTGGTGTAGATATTATTCAAGAATTCTTCCCTCTTCCATAAGAAAGTCTAAACTGTTTTATAAGAAAACTAGTAATAATTACCCAAGCATATATCCTAGACTCATTCTAACACAGCAATATGAGCTCAACCAGTGGCATGAGTTTGGGGTGGGACTATCTGTTGGACTGGACCAATGGAAGGGGGAGGTGTTGTTTTTTTGTAATGCATGGAAATTATACCCTTCACCTTTAAGAAAATCTCCTGAAGTTCTGAGAATAAACCAAAATGTTTGTGGTAAAGTAAAACCAGATGATGCTGATTCAATTGCATTCCAGTGCAACACGGATAATAACAGGAAGGAAGAGTCTAACTGGAAATATGGCCTCTTTTGCTTCAAAAAGAAGAGAATGTAGTCAAAGTTTGTTTGCTTGTCTTAAACTGTTTACATAGTTTGAGCTCACCCATATGAGTTCTGTAATGAAGAGGCTTGCCAGACCTAACAAATCCAAGCCAGGTCTGTGCCAATGCCACGCAGAAAAGTCAGTGGATAAACAGAGCCCTCTCTCAGCCAAACTCACCTACAGGTTTTGATTAACAACTATTTCACTCGCTTTTCTCTCTCACTCATTGTTTCTTTCACTCTCCTCGTGTGCAGACAACGACTCTCAGCACGGAAATTCTTGCTCTTTAGTTTTTAGTATTATCACTCTGTTTGTAATGTTTTTAGCTCTTCTCAAGATTCATTTGTGCTTTTTAGGGACGTTCTGCCCTTCACCCTGAAGCTCCCTGAGGCCATCGCAGCTGCGAAAACCCTTACAGATCTGGAGGAAGTGGCTCAGTTCGGAAGAGGTGAGTTTTCTTCTCCGTGCATGAATGTTTTACTGAGCCTGACTGCTGACTGTTGGGTTTCAATGTTACTCAGACACCATAACTGCTACTCTAATGACCCTCAGCTTTTTATGTGTTTATTATATGTCTGTGTCTGGGTGTAATGCTGTGTGTACTTTAAACCTACTGTGGACTTTTGCAATTCTGGTCAGAGTTTTAATACTGTACTCAGTGTAGCAAAGTTTAATTGTTGATGAGCACCAGTTTTACATGGATAAAATAAAGCATTTAGCTAAGCATTTCATTTACAAGTAACCACCAACTTTAAAGGTGCTGTAGAACGTCTTTTTAAAAGATGTAAAATATAAGTCTAAGGTGTCCCCTGAATGTGTCTGTAAAGTTTCAGCTCAAAATACCCCATAGTTTTTTTTTTTTTTATTAATTTTTGTCACTGCCTATTTTGGGGCATCATTAAATATGCACCGATATATAGGTTGCGGCCCCTTTAAATTATCGTGCTCCCCGCCCCTTGAGCTCGCGCTTGCCTTGAACAGCATAAACAAAGTTCCCACAGCTAATATAACCCTCAAAATGGATCTTTACAAAGTGTTCGTCATGCAGCATGTCTAATCGCGTAAGTATGGTATTTATTTGGATGTTTACATTTGATTCTGAATGAGTTTGAGGCTATGCTCCGTGGCTAAAGCTAACATTACACACTGTTGGAGAGATTTATAAAGAATGAAGTTGTGTTTATGAATTATACAGACTGCAAGTGTTTAAAAAATGAAAATAACAACAGTCTTGTCTCCGTGAATACAGTAAGAAACGATGGTAACTTTAACCACATTTAACAGTACATTAGCAACATGTGAACGAAACATGATAAACTGATACTCATTTTATGGCCAATAACCAATTAATATGAATGTTCTGTTGTTCACTACATGCTGGATGTTGTACTACAGAATGCAACATGTAGTGAAGAATGGAACAACAGTTAGATACATCCTGGTGTATTGACAATACAGGTGTTACTGTGCCAGCAAACACACGACAACATTCGACACGTGGCATTTAACAAACAGCTCATGTGGACAACATATGCGGTTGATGAGACTTTGGCCAGGTGAAATTGACCACAGATGTGTTTGACGCTAGTAAATGTCTCTGTCAAACAAAGATCTGCCTGTGTGCTTTGTGTCTGATTCACTGACTGTCTGCATGTTGTAACTTTGCACTTTTAATTGAGGTATGTGATGTACGACTGTGAGACGTATAAAATCTTGAAAACTACATTTTTGTGGTTTTGTTTGATTAGCAGAGATTATGAGGTGCATTACAAAACAAAATTTGATTTGGGGTCAAAAGCTTTTTTTTTTTAATCATCTGAATATGAAACCAGTAAATTACTTGTTTAGGGTCATGTTTTAATATAAGAGTTTTTTTAAGAGCAATAAGATCATCATTTAGTTTTGTGAAATGACATAGTTGAGATCTCAGAGGGGATCATATTTTCCTCAGGAAGACCACGCTAGTCTGAATGTGATAGGTGAGACAGTGGGTTTTGGCAGGTAGGGTATGCCACCTGTAATAATAAGGTTAGGCAGTAATGAATGCTGAAATGGCTGTGCAGAGTTAAGCTGAGAGCAGTGATGGGTGTGGTACCTCATACTAGGATCATTTCCAAGAGAAACTCCACCAAGATAAAATTCCAGCTGCTCATTGACTGTGGGGGTGAAGTGAGGACAACAAGAGAAGCGTTGAGAATGAGAGCAGACAGAGCAAAAGAGACAAAGGCAACACAATATAATGGTAGCATTTTCAGTTCGTTTACAGAGGAAAAGATAAAAAGAAAAGTACAATTGTATACACAGGTGCAGTTTTCCAGTTATTCCACTCCTGCACAAGTGTCACTTCGGCAGAACTGATCTGAGTGACGCAAACACTTCCCGCTCGTCTCAGATGTCATCAGTTATAAGTTAACTGAAACTGATCAAGAAAAAAAATCTGATTTCCTGTCACTCCTATATTTCTGTTCTAGTTTTCTGCCAATTTATTACTATTGTTATTGCTATTATTATTTAATAATTTAAATAATTTGAAATGTCTGCCCTTACGACACCAATTTTGTTGTAAACTAAATTGGCAAAGATTTTAATTTATTTACCATAAAAATATATTAAATGATGCAGCACTAGTACATGCTAAACTTATCTCTAAATATGTTACAATTTATTGGTAAATTAATCAGCACATTATTCTTAAGGACAACATTTTCCCCTTCTGTTTTTTTTTTTATGTTATATTGTATAGTTATAGTACTTATAGTGTTGATTACATAAAACTCGATCGAAGTAAAACGTGTCTGTTTACTGAAAATGCAAAACACAGAAAAGTCATTCTTTTGTATTGCATCAAATGAAAACATTTGAATGGGGCCTTTAGTATGAACGAGTGCGTAATATGAGAGGAGGAACTGAGAGCTGAAAGTCCTCCCACCTTCTCATCAGCATGCATGATCTCACCATTCACTCTGTGTGTATCAGCACTACTCTACCACTCACAACTCAGACAGCAGAGTCACTGCATTGACTGTAGACGTGTAACCTTTTGTGCTCAAACTATTTACATAAAATCTGAAGAGAAGACTTACTGTTTAGAAGTAGCGTAAGTTTAATTCTCCTTTTCTTGTGTCATTGTTTTAAGATTTTGTTGATTGTTCACTTCAATGTTTTTTTTTTTTTTTTTTTCATTCGTTTCTGTCATGGAATTCCGTGGTTTTGTGTTTGCGCCTACTCAATTTTTTTCATTGTGTTCTGAATGCCGGTGCTTGGATTTTTAGGATAATACTTTCAGAAACATTATCTGAAATGTCTGCTAATGTTCTTGAGCTTTTTTGTCAATCACTTGGCATTGTACCTCTATCTATCTATCTATATATATATATATATATATATATATATATATAATATATATAATATATATATATAATATAAATATATATATATATATACATATATATAAATATATATATATATATATAATCTATATAGATATTTTATATTCTTCTGTAATTATGTAAAAAAAAAAAAAAAAAGTGTGTGTATGAATATATATATTATATGAACTTTTCTTGAGAATTTCTTTGTTCAAATGTCTTTTTTATTAAAATGGAGCCTCATTTTGTTATCTTTTTTGCAGGTTTCTGGGACTCTGAACTGTGCAATAAGAAGAAGTCTTCTGTGTCTGGGCAGACTGTTTGTGACAGTCCGAGACTAAAAGAGTTGGGCATTAAGTTCTCCCCAAGAGCCATCCCATTCACTCGGACCCCTTCTGAACTTGAATGCAGTCAATCCAACGGAGCGCTGTGCTTCATCAATCCCCTCTTCCTGCAAACACACCAACCTGACCCTTCATCCAAAAAGCAAGAAACATCCCCGGCCAAAGCAGGTGGCTCTCAGCACCACCAGAGTGCTCTGCGTAGAATAGATCGCCAGAACTGCGATAGCAGCATCTTCTGCAGTACAAGCAGCAAACAAAACAAATCACACATAAGTGTGAGTAGATCCAAGAGTGAGAGATCCCCACCACCTCGACCCCCACCTCCCCGCTTTGCCTCCGGCAGATCAGCAGTTCTCCGTAAACAGAAGACCATGCCTGAGACGGTCTGTTGGATCAAAACGCCTCAGGAAAAGAGCAGCCTGCTGGGGAGGTTGGGATCATCCTTTAGTTCCTTATCTCCCTCATCCTCCCCACCTAAAAAGTTCAGTAAGCCAATCTTGGTGCCCTCATCTCGCAGTAAGAATTCCTCTGGCCTGCTTGACGTAGATGGTCTCCGCTGCCAAATGGCCCTAGATGACCAGACCATTGATGATGCCGTGTCTTGGAGCCTGGCCAAGATGTCTTCGTGCAACACCCCAACCCTGGAGAACAGCAGCCCTGCAGATGAGCACTGCACCACAGGACGAGAGCGACTGAGTGACATCAGCATCTCTACCTCGTCCTCAGACTCCCTCGACTTCACACACAGCTTCTCCTTGCCTATAGAGGCCAGTCCCTCCAGAACTGAACGTCCCACTGGCGACAGCAGCCTGGAGGAGGAAGAGGAAGAAGACGACGGCATCAACTTGGAGAGCGATCAGGAGGTGCCGCCACCCTTCAAGTCAAAGAAGCAGAACGGTGCTGGTACATTCATGCTGCCACGTGCACTGAGAGGACATTTGCGCAAAGTGAGCTGCGTTCTAAATTCTCTAAGGACACCCGAGAGGAGAGCCATTCAGAAGATCGTTGAACAATCTAGGGATAAAGGGACTTACTTTGGCTGCCTGGTGCAGGACTATGTGAGCTTCCTGCAGGAGAACCGCGGCTGCCACACGTCGGGCTTGGACCTGCTGCAGACTCTCAGGCAGTTCATGACTCAGATGAAGTCCTACCTGTTGCAGAGCTCGGAGCTTGACCCACCTATTGAGTCCCTTATCCCTGAAGATCAAATTGGTAAGGCTTCCTTCCTTCAATACAAAAGGGAAGAAAGGGAAATTGCACTGATTTCTCTGGTGCCAGTAGTTATGCAAAGGAAGTAGGGGTGGGTAATGTGTTGTTTGTGGTGATAATTAGCATGCAAGCTGACATTATCGATTATGCCATCTGCTCTATACATTGCACCATATCTATCTACATTTTTTCAATAAAAGGCAACTAATGAAAAATGAATAGCTGAATCAAATTTCAGTGCACACTAATGTGGTTGTCTTGCTGCATAAGTGCATTACGTAATTCTTTGAGTGATACCACTATGTGGTATCTAATTGAAGAGTGGGACGCTCTGCAGTCTCATGGATGTCGCATGCAGCGGCCATCGCAAGACCACAAGTACACATCAGATGTGAAATTTGGGACTGGGCCATTGAGCACTAAAACACAGTCCTCTGCAGCATTAAGGCACTTAGTTAATTAACTTACTCTCAATGCATTGAATTAAAGAAAATAATAACATTTGTTCTCCTCTGACACCTGGTAAACTGCAGTCTTTGTAGTCAAGGTTAATATACAGTGATAATACAATTACTAAAGACTGATCTCATCTAGTAAGAGCTGTGTACCATAGGATTGCCAGGTTGTTCATGACTCGATAATCATTACAGATTCCTTATTGAACTATTAGGAATAATCAGCTGAATAATGTTGCTTGTTTTTATGGATCTATAGGATGGAAAATTGAGTGAGAATGATCCAAGGCTGTTTTGTGGTTTACTCTTTCCCCACCATTGACAGAATTTTCTGTCATTTTATGAGACAACGGTTCCCCCGCCATTGGCTTTCCGTTTTTTCATTGTTATACGGTAGGGGGCGCTATTACGCATCTCCTGAAAGACAATCTCCAATCAACACACAGGCGAAGAAAACAGACAGAAACAAGCGATAAAAGCATTGCTTATGCACCTCCATAGTCTTTTTTAAAAAAAAATCACAATTAAAAAAAAAAAAGCATGAAGCTAGAATAAAACATTTTGTTGTTGTTTGTGTGTTTAAAAGCAAAGGCTCTATTCTTTCTTTTGACATGTTCAGATATTCATACAACATAATACTCTGGGGCCCAAAATTTTTTTGTGAAAATGATAAAACACTGGTGGGGAAAGAGTTAAACTTTGGAAGAGTCTCTAAATTGAATCTTCCTGTAAAATGAGTCACCATTCTGTCTCCATTGCCACTGGTTTACAAGGATACTGTGGTGCACTGCTCACAGCACAACAAATATGACCTTTTATATGTACAAATAAAATAGTATATTTTGAATCCCAGAGCATTTGTATTATGCAGCAGGTCATAATATTAAACCCGTGATAATTTCACTTTGCTCTGTGTGCGGAGAATACTGCTGTTTCTCATTATGTCCAGTGGTATGTTGAATACTTTCAGGTTACAGGCCTTTTACCCTCAAAGATTCACTGTAGCTAACTTGCTTACAAATGTTTCACAACAAGAAATGTGGCAGGGAAATATTTACTATTTAAAATGCCATAACATGTACAGTTTACAATATTAAACAACATGACTACTGCCTATTGACATCATTGCACCATTGCGCTGTTTTGGATTATATATATCTGCAACATTCAGAAAAAACAGAAAGTGAGATATATTGTATATACATTCCATAATATATTTTTTAAAAATGAGACATTGTTTACAGAATGATATATGATAAATATCATAATGATTTTTATAACCGATGCCTTCTTAAAACATGTATTTGGGTATAAACAAACAGTACAACATTGATATGAATGCTTGGATCTCTGAGGGTTAAACCTGTGAGCGCGTGTGCATGAGGCAAACCTCCTTTCATCTCGGCCTAGAGGCATTTTACTCAGCGTGAGCGGTACACACAAGGCACATTGAGCTGAGATATACACTGGCATATTCATGTGTGGGCAGAGAACTGTTAGTATGGCTTTTGTATAACTGGCCACACGCCTATCACTGTCAGCGACAGGCAATTATATACTTTATACAATGACACACTAACTGTAAAAGCCCAACAAATCTACATGCTGAAGCAGCTTAGTTATGACTAATTTGGTTCAGGGTAATTTTGAATTCTAAAGTATTAATGATGGTTTTCAGCTCAGCCGGGTTTGGTTTTTCAGGAAATTTGCATCATCCTTCGCCCTGAGCTTCGTCCTCCTCCTCGTCTCTCTCTCTTATGGGTTGTAAACAAAGTTTTGCTCTGCAATGTGTTTTGAGGAATAGATCACTTTCCAGATGTTCCCAGAATGGACCTCAGCCAAACAAGCCAATGTCTCCAATATAGCTCTTCTATGATCTGGCGTAACCCCTCCTGCTTGTTGATTCAGGCATCAAGTATGTGGGTGTCAGGCAAGAATGTAGAGAAAAAGGGCTCTTGTTCAGAGCTCCTAACCTGATGTTGCTGTCTGTGTGAACTGGCAGATTTGGTTGTGTTCGTGTTGTGCTTAAACAAGCCCAGCACAATAAAGGCCATAGCCGTGAGATTATGCTGCCATGGAGAGCAATCCTTTTCTGTGACTTAACAAAGCAATAAAAACAAGCTTAAATACACAGTTAATGACCTCTGACAGATATTGTCACCATTTTTTTTCCCTTGAGGTCTGTTTTTAAGTCAGTGTTCCTGCTCAACCCTGTTATGACTCAAAAGTAAGTTATGACACTCTGTTTTATCGAGATGTGTCTGGAAAGACTTATTGTTGCTACTTCAGGCCCAAGGACTTTTTGTTGTTGTTGTGCCTTTGCTCTATTCTGAGTGCTTCCTTAAAAACACTTCTGAGACTAGAGATTCATATTGGAGTTATCATTCATTTTCCTGAAGGCTTCATTTATTTGGAGGGGTCAATAGACTATGAAGGGGAATTTTATTTGGTCTGTTTGTCTGGTTTTGTGTGTGCCTTTTGTTCTTTGCTGTGACGTAATTTGCGGCCTTGTCTCCTAACTTTAACGCTAGCGTGTGCTTGTTGTGTGGGAAGCATCAGTGGATTCACTTCTCCTATTACTGTGGCTTCTTTTTCCAGACTGCAGGGCAGACATGGAGCGAGAGACAGACAGAGAGAGCGCAATGTAGGAGAGGTGCTAAGGAGAACAGGAGATTGTTTGAGAGGATGTTTACAAGCCTTGGAAGATAGCCTTTTAAGTAGAGGTGGCCTTGATGAATGAGTGTTTCTCATCTGAGCCGCATTCCTATAAACTTTCCTGTCGCATCAGTGCTGTGGTTTCCTAGCCAGATATTGAGGGCCCAATTTACAAGAATCTTCGAAATAATAAAAAATATGTTATATATGTAATGTATGTGGATTCCAGTTACTACGCTTTCACTGTGTCTGCGGTTGTTCCACAGAATAAAACTCTTAAGTGGAACTACAAACCAGTTCAGTTCCTTTAAATCTTTGGATCTGTGCCACCGTCTCGCCTTCATTAGCAGAGCTCTTTGCATCACTCACAAAAGTGATAGGAGCGGGGCTTGTTTACCGAGCTGTTTGCTCTCTTCTGGGACAGATGACCATATAAACACATTTGCAACAGCTGATACTGTTTAAGTGATTCAGCTGTGTCAGAGCTAAAGTCAGACATCTAAAACACCCCGATGAAAGGCACAATGATCTGGCTATTTATTAGTTGTGTTTCTGATACATATTTTTTTGTGAATGGGAGTGTCAGTAGCCTTGGCTGGTGGGGAAAAAAATCTGGTATTTCCGCTTGCCGATTGTTTTGGACACTTGTAGATGGCATTTGACACCATTGTGTCCACTGCCATCAAACAGCTTTGTTTTTACATTTTACATTGATGTCATATGGAATACAGTTTACTTAATTTCTGAAAACAGGTTTGACTAGTTGTTACAGTCACAAGCAGTTGAGTCAAACTGCCACACATGATAAAGACGTTTACAGAGAAGTGATGTGAAAACTATCATGTTACAAGTTGTGATGTGAAATCATCCAAACTTAGAGGGATATAATACTCTGTTTTCCTAGAAAACAGTCTGCCTTAAAAACTTATTCATAAAGAATTAAATGACTTGTTTTACAAATAAATGAAAATGAAGCACACAAATGGTATTAGTTTGCATTCAGTACTATACGTTAAAAATAAAAAACACGTATGCAGTGCCACAAAAGCATGTCTGTTGTCACCACTTATGACGGTGTTGCTTCCCTCAGTGGTCCAGTGTGCTGACAGAAGCATTGGTGTCAGCATTTTCCAAAGCCTGATTAAACATTACGTTCTGTTATTTAGATCAGATGATTTTTGTTACACATACACTCCTTCCAGTTTATTGATGATTTTACAGTTTAGGTATGGTCTTCAAGCCCTGCTTGCACAATCAAAGTTACATGACAAAACTTGTTGCATTGTAGTCATATGTGAGCATACCGTAGATTGTTGAGCTGTCGAGACATTTTGTACTTGTTTTGGAAAAGCAGGTGTAAAAATACGAACAGGTATTCCCCTATAAAGGAGGAAATGGAACGATGAGCCACATCCGAGATCCCAGTCAATATACTCATGGTCACAGTCATTTCAGCCACAAATAGATCAAAAAATTTTTTTTTAGATTTCAGTTCCAATTTTTTTCTGCTCCTTTACCTTCTATAGTTATATTGGAGTGCACCAAAAAATTCCAAAACACATGAGGTATATATATATATATATATATATATATATATATATATATATATATATATATATATATATATATATATATATATATATATATATATATATATATATATATATATATATATATATATATAGATATATATATATATATATATATATATTAGTTACAAAACCATTCTACTTTAAATAAATGCTTTTGACCTTTCAATTCATTGAAAATTAATCAGCACAACTGTTTTTAACATTTATAATAATAAGAAATGTTTTTTGAGCACCAAATCAGCATAATAAATCAGCATATTAGACGCTAATGGCTGCTAAAAATTCAACTTTACCATCACAGGAATAAATTCAATTTAAAAATTGAATAAAATAGAAAACAGTTATTTTAAATTGTAATAATATTTCACAATATTACTGTTTTTACTGTATTTTTGATCAAATAAATGCAGCCTTGGTCATCAACAGACATGCACAGAATTTCTGAGATTAAATGAACTTATAAAAAAGATACAATATTTTATACAATATTTATTTTTTTGCATTATCTGCATCTAGCTTAGACCTATTGCCCATTGTTATACAACTATTTCAATATAGTTATTACATAACTACTTCTTCCTCTCTAGATCAGGTGATGGAGAAAGCCATGCACAAGTGTGTGCTGAAGCCCCTGAAGCCTGTGATAGAGGCAGCTCTGCGGGACTTCCAGGTGGGCAGCGGGACATGGCAGCAGCTGAAGGAGAATCTGGTATTGGCCAAATCCAAGCAGCCCCAGGAGATGGGCGTGGATGGTGCTCTGCCTCCTGACCCTGTGGCCATAGAGAAGATTCGCCACAAGTTCCACAACATGTGCAAGATGTACTCGCCAGAGAAAAAAGTGTCTCTGCTTCTCAGTGTGTGCAAGCTTATCTACACCATAATGGAGAACAACTCAGGTACATGAGTGTGATGCAGTTGTGTGAAATCCATGAATGTGGTTGTGCATAGAAAGCTTATAATACTTCTGCATTGACTCATGATTTCAATCTTTGTTGGCAGGGAGGATGTATGGGGCAGATGACTTCCTGCCCATGTTGACGTATGTGATGGCCCAGTGTGACATGCCACAGCTGGATGCTGAAATACAGTACATGATGGAGTTACTGGACCCATCACTGCTTCATGGAGAAGGTACATTAGACCCCACTGTGTGTGGGCTACTGCAGTTACTACTCAAATTATTGCACCATTTTGTCAGACACTTTTTTTTAATGTTCCAATATTGCTTATATGATTGTAGGAGGCTATTACCTGACCAGTGCATATGGGGCAATGTCTCTCATCAAGAACTTCCAGGAGGACCAGGCAGCTCGTGTGCTGAGCTCTGAGACCCGTAACACGCTGCACCAGTGGCACCGCAGACGCACAACCCAGCGTACTACACCATCCGTGGATGATTTCCAGGTAAATCCCTGGTAAAGTTCTTCTATATTCTCCCTTAAAAGATAAGTTTAAGAACATGAGTATATGTAGAATAATACAAATATTATTATTATTATTACTGCTAAAGAATTATTAGCAGTAATACTAACAATAAAAAACATTATTATTTTACTTTCAATAATTATTTAGCTGTGATAAGAAATTATCATAAATTGAGTGATTATTAAAGGGTTAGTTCACCCAAAAATGAAATTTCTGTCATTATTTACTCACCCTTGTGTCGTTCCACACCCGCAATTCATCTTCAGAACACAAATTAAGATATTTTTGATGAAATCCAGGTTGTTGTTTTTTTATCCCCCATAGAAAGCAACATAATTACCGTCATTCAAGACATTGTTAAAATAGTCAACATGACTACAGTGGTTCAGCCTCAATTTTACGAAGTGATGAGAATACTTTTTGTGCGCGAAAATAAAATAAAAATAACGACTTTATCCAACAATTTCTTCTGTACCCTGTCAGTCTCATACGCAGTTGACGCAGTGAAGGCAGTTCAGCACTTCCGTGTTTACGTCAGAACGCTGACTCAGTATTGGCCGACGCTGTTCACTTGAGCAGCATGACGCATGCGTGAGATGCTGACGCAGGAGCCGGACAATACTGAGCTGGCGTTTGGACTTAAACACGGAAGATCTTAGGGGTTTGGAATGATATGAGAGTAAGTACTTAATTACAGAAATTTCATTTTT
Source organism: Chanodichthys erythropterus (assembly GCF_024489055.1). Taxonomy (NCBI): domain Eukaryota; kingdom Metazoa; phylum Chordata; class Actinopteri; order Cypriniformes; family Xenocyprididae; genus Chanodichthys; species Chanodichthys erythropterus. Next base: position 17,228,321 of record NC_090225.1, read on the forward strand.
GGGTGAATTAACCCTTTAAGTGCAGAAAAGACTATTTGCAATAATAATCATTATAATAATAGCAATATTAGCAGTAATAATAATATTTTATTCTAATTATTATGATAACTTAATTATGGGAGTACAGAGCGTAATATGTATTGGTATTTAAACCTAATTTTGTTTTTGTCTATATTCAGAACTACTTGCGGGTGGCACTGCAAGATGCAAGCAATGGCTGCACAGCCAAAACCCTTCAGGTTCAACCTTACGCCACAACGGAGGATGTGTGTCAGATATGCGCGGACAAGTTTAAAGTTTCGGACCCAGAAAACTACGCCCTTTTCCTCTTGACAGATGAAACCACACAGCAGCTGGCCATGGACACTCACCCACAGAGGATCAAGGCCGAGCTGCACAGCCGCCCACAGCCACAACTGTTCTACTTTGTGTACCGCCAGATCCAAAACCTCACTGTCCCTTCAGACCAGCTCAATGACAACACTTCATCCAACTGAGAGAGCAAACCTGAATTCCATCAGGTCCTCTCGAAACTCCTTCCCAGCCACATTTATTCATCTCCTTCCTTAGGAACATTGCTAACATCTGCACGGTTATGAAAAAAGCTGGAGGGAAGCGGAAAATGTGCTTAGAGGGAAATGGGGAAGGAAGGATGTGTCTGACAGATGCAGCGTTTTTTCTGCTCTGTCTTCACTATTTTCAAAACGTTTTGGGAAGTTGCACGCGACCGTCACGAGAGAATAGCTGTATCCAAACTGCAAATGTTACAGTATGCCTGTTTATTTCTTCATGAATGCCCAAGCATACACATTGTGTAAGCTTTGCACATTCCACATTAAATACACTCCAGGACTGTACATATTATACCTCTCCTGTCTGCTATTTTTCACTATGCTGAGAGACTGTGGCATTTTCGTACGACTGCTCTCACTGCAAAATGAGAGAGCTGTTCAGTGCATTGAGGTGAAGACTTTCAGGAAGTTCCTCCCTTCAGCATTTGTTCAGTAACATGGACATCTCAGTACCCAAGCCCACTGTGGACACTTGTTTTCTAATGTAAAACTGATTTATGATATTTTTGCAGTTGCTGGTAAACTGCATTCTATATATATATATATATATGTGTATGTTTTATTGTTATAGTATTGCATGTATCTCTGTGATAAGACCAACTAAAGAACCAGGCATTGTTGCCAGTGATGTTTTATCATATTGCTTTTGTATGAATTATGATTATTGTGTTTGGTTAAAGTCATTGGTAGTAATGGAGATGGTAGAAATGGTGAGGTTTAGTTCTAAAATACTGTACTACTACTGACAAGCTAAACATTTAGGGCTTGTGGTAATCTGGATCTCTGTTGTACTGATATTGGTTCTGATTTACAGGTTTTTAAGAACAGACACAAAAGGGCTTTTGGCAAGTAGAACAAACAGAAAGATCTATGTAAAGTAAGAAAGAATAAGAAAAAAAATGACATGGACTTTTAAAGCAGGTTAAGAGACATTGGTAGAAATTATCAGCAAAGAGAAATGATTTCTTGTCACTGTAAAGTGTATCAGGGAATACCGGCAAGGATGAGACACATAGAGGAAAATAGTTCTTTAACATTCATAACTATACTCATAACCTCTTAACTGCAATAACTTACCAAGTATGTTCTACTAATGTACTTTACATTTGCATGTTTTGATGTAAACTCGGGGCATTTTTTTTTTTTTTTTAAAGAGACAGGGGTGCTGAAATGCTCTAATCCCATGTAACGATGATATAGAAACACTAGTCACATCTGAAACAGTCTTGAAATGTATTTTAACAAGATATTTTAAGTCTGATAAATGTATACATATTTATATGCAATCTGTGCTGGAATTTTTCACAGATTTGAAATTCAAAAATATTGTGTATTAATTTGGAGAAAAGCTCATCCTCATTCTTTAGTCAGTTCTTCATATTTCCCTTTTTTTTTTTTTAAAAATGTACTCTTTTGCACACAATAAATTGATGTTGAATATGTATAATCTGTCATCTTTTATTACAAGCTCCCACAAGTCTTTGCCTCTTCTGTGTTCGAGGGTGGTTGGGTACCCTGCCAGTTCCTTTCTGGGAATAGGTTAAATACTTTCCACTTCATCACCATGAGGGCTTGTACTGACCACCGTACTGATTCCAAGTAAACTGAAATCATTAGAAGGCTTATCTGGTTGTTTTCTCGCTGTCTAAGTGAGGATCATTCAGGTTGTGTGTGTGTACTGTATGTGTAAGAGAGAAAAAGAGAGAACTATGTCAGTGCTACTATAGTAGTAATAATATATATATATATATATATATATATATATATATATATATATATATATATATATATATATATATATATATATATATATATATATATAGTGCTTTCCATAATGGACATTATTTCAAAACAATCTGCAAAAAAAAAAAAAAAAATGCAGAAACCTCATCATTTTGGAACAAATTTAGACACTGCATGTATTATTATCTGATAGAAAATGTAAAATTTCTCTTTGAAAAACTTATTAAAATACTAACAACATATACCTTTTAATCCACAATCACTATATAACCTAAAATAGAAGTGAATCCTGCTGATTTAGGCTAGATTTTGAACTCTCTTAAAGGGATAGTTCACAAAGGACACACAAAGATATTAGGAAGAATGTTTGTAACCAAACAGATCTTGTCCCCATTAACTAACATAGTAGGGAAAAAAATGCTGAGAAAAAAATGGGGGGTGAGATCTGCTTGGTTACAAACATTCTTCCAAATATCTTCTTTTGTGTACAGCAGAACAAAGCAATTTATACAGGTTTGGAACAACTTGAGGGGGAGTAAATGATGACAGATTTTTCATTTTTAGGTGAACTATCCCTTTAAAGCATGGACTGCTGTAATACTTTGGCTCCTCTTAGTGGACAGTTATTGCAATAATATGTAAAGAACACAAACTAGAATAAGCTCGTACTCTCTTTTTGTTGATGGATCGTTAAAAAACAGTCAATCATTGACTGAACAGTCACATTAAGAAATACTTAATGGGGAAATATTTCTTATTTTAAAAAAAAAAAAAACTTCTAGACTTCTTCTAGAGAGAAAAAAAGCTTGCACTTTTTACATTCTGGCCTTTAAAAACATTTAGAAAAATGCTGTAAATAGTGTTTTTTTTTCTTTTGTTGTTATATGACCACGGGACTTTTATTTTGGTATGTGTTTTTTGCTGACGGTGAGACAGGAGTTCCGCATTCGGAGTCTGTTGTTGTGCTTCTGGTCAGGCGGATCTCAGCTGCTGAAGATGATGGAGCATTCAGCATCAGACTCAGAAACTGAAGATCATGATCAGCCTTTACTTCGCCGGAAAGATACCGGAGACATTCAGAAAGGTAATGTATAAAAGACATTAACTATGCACGCCTTTTATGAATTTATGCAGATTTACAACTTGCCAGAGCGCAGGTACCATATTGCCACGACATTAGTTACTTTAAAAGTATTATTAAATTAAAATGAATTTATCGTTGTGCTTAATTGACAATGTACGGCTGCACTGTTAACTTGTAATTTGCTACAACCCATGTTAAGAAATTCCTTATTCATATTTAGAATCCATAACATGTCTCAGTCGTTCAGTATTCCCCAAAGTGCAGACCTCATCTCTTTAGTTCAATGTGATTGTCGCAGCACTTAACGCAGTCTACATCAATAATGCAAGAGCTTTTCAGATGTGCTTTCAAAACAGCCAGTCACGTGAAGGAGGAAGTGTTAGTCATGCAGGTAACAGCCCTAAAAATATACCGTGATAACTTGCTTCCACTTAATAATACTATATACTAGGCCTAACTATAATTACTACTGTAAAATCATATGTTAATTTAACATGTGTTAATGTTTTTTAAAATACAAATAAGTAATTTCTTCTTCTTCTTATCATTTTTATTTAAAAACTTCACTTTTATATGTACTACATGTTTTCATTTGAACAATGCGTCAGTACTGATATTGATTTAATCTTAGGGCATTGCTGAATGAAACCATAATCAGGAATAATTAAAAATAATTAACACACTTTAAGTATGTATATACAGTCAAGTAAAAAAGAAAGAACACCTTGTTGAATTCCATGGTTTTCCATCAGGACAATAAAAACTCATCTGGTCCTTGGCATTCTTCTCATTCTTCAGTAAGGAAGGTTATTCACAAATGGAAAACATACACCAATCTTCCCATGAGTGGACGTCCCAGCAAATTCACCCCAATATCAGACTGTAATGCTCAGAGAATTTGCAGACAACCCAAGAACTACACCTCAGACTCTACAGGCCTCAGTTAGCATGTCAAATGTTGAAGTTCATGACAGTACAATTAAAACAAACAAACAAACAAAAAACAGGACAAGTATGCATGTTTGGAAGGAGGAAGCCTCTTCTCTCTTAAAAAATAAAAATAAAAAATAGCTTAGGTTTGAAAAGTTGCATCTGAACAAACCATAAGACTTCTGAACAAGGGCAGACAAGACCAAAGTGGAGACGTTTGGCCATAATGCACAGTGCCAAGTTAGGCAAAAACCAAAAGAGCTTATCAGCACAAACATCTTATACCAAAAGTCAAGCTTGCTGGTGGAGGGCTGATGATTTTATAATTTATATTATTTTTATATAGCACCTATAAAAATCTGGTCATCTCAAAGCACTTAACAAGAACATACAAATAAAATATCTTGAAATAAAAAAATAGAAACATACATCAAAACAAATTTAAAAGACAAAGATGTGTTAAAGAAAAGAAATATTCATTTGTATGCTAGCCTGAAAAAATATGTTTTAAGTGAATATTTAAAAACACTCAGTGAGTCCGCATGTCTAATCACAGTGGGAAGAGCATTCCAGAGTTTAGGAGCAAAAGAAGAGAAAGTCCTATAGAACGTAGACGCATTGAAGGAACAATTAAAAAGACAGATTTAGAAGAACAGAGATTTCGTCTTGGGGTGTAGGCAGTTAAAAGATCAGACAGGTATTGTGGCACTAGACCGTGCAAGGCCTTGTAGGTAAGCATGAGAATTTTAAAATCGATGCGAAACCTGACAGGGAGCCAGTGCAAGGACTCCAGGATTGGAGTGATGTGCTCACTTGTCTTGGACCTTGTCAGGATTCTGGCCGCAGAGTTTTGAACATACTGCAATTTGTTGAGGGTAGATTTAGAAATCCCAGCAAGCAGAGCATTACAATAGTTGATGCGAGAAAAAAACAAACAAATTGATCAGTTTTTCAGCCACTGATAAAGATAACATGGGGCGCAGTCTTGCAATGTTTCTGAGATGAAAAATTTGGTTTTAACCATATTCTGGACAGGAGGATCAAATGTTAAATTTGCGTCAAATATCACCTTCAAATTTTGGGCTTGTTTTGTAGCCACAGGACCTGGGCACCTTGCAGTCTTTGCAGTTGACTATGAACTCCTCCGTATACCAAAGTATTCTCGAGTCTAATGTGAGGCCTGTTAGTGGGTGGGATATACAGTGAGGAAAATAAGTATTTGAACACCCTGTTATTTTGCAAGTTCTCCCACATAGAAATCATGGAGGGGTCTGAAATTGTCATCGTGGGTGCATGTCCACTGTGAGAGACATAATCTAAAAAAAAAAAAATCCAGAAATCACAATGTATGATTTTTTAACTATTTATTTGTATGATACAGCTGCAAATAAGTATTTGAATACCTGTCTATCAGTTAGAATTCTGACCCTCAAAGACCTGTTAGTCTGCCTTTAAAATGTCCACCTCCACTCCATTTATTATCCTAAATTAGATGCACCTGTTTGAGGTCGTTAGCTGCATAAAGACACCTGTCCATCCCATACAATCAGTAAGAATCCAACTACTAACATGGCCAAGACCAAAGAGCTGTCCAAAGACACTAGAGACAAAATTGTACACCTCCACAAGGCTGGAAAGGGCTACGGGGAAATTGCCAAGCAGCTTGGTGAAAAAAGGTCCACTGTTGGAGCAATCATTAGAAAATGGAAGAAGCTAAACATGACTGTCAATCTCCCTCGGACTGGGGCTCCATGTAAGATTTCACCTCGTGGGGTCTCAATGATCCTAAGAAAGGTGAGAAATCAGCCCAGAACTACACGGGAGGAGCTGGTCAATGACCTGAAAAGAGCTGGGACCATCGTTTCCAAGGTTACTGTTGGTAATACACTAAGACGTCATGGTTTGAAATCATGCATGGCACGGAAGGTTCCCCTGCTTAAACCAGCACATGTCCAGGCCCGTCTTAAGTTTGCCAATGACCATTTTGATGATCCAGAGGAGTCATGGGAGAAAGTCATGTGGTCAGATGAGACCAAAATAGAACTTTTTGGTCATAATTCCACTAAACGTGTTTGGAGGAAGAAGAATGATGAGTACCATCCCAAGAACACCATCCCTACTGTGAAGCATGGGGGTGGTAGCATCATGCTTTGGGGGTGTTTTTCTGCACATGGGACAGGGCGACTGCACTGTATTAAGAAGAGGATGACTGGGGCCATGTATTGCGAGATTTTGGGGAACAACCTCCTTCCCTCAGTTAGAGCATTGAAGATGGGTCGAGGCTGGGTCTTCCAACATGACAATGACCCGAAGCACACAGCCAGGATAACCAAGGAGTGGCTCTGTAAGAAGCATATCAAGGTTCTGGCATGGCCTAGCCAGTCTCCAGACCTAAACCCAATAGAGAATCTTTGGAGGGAGCTCAAACTCCGTGTTTCTCAGCGACAGGCCAGAAATCTGACTGATCTAGAAAAGATCTGTGTGGAGGAGTGGGCCAAAATCCCTCCTGCAGTGTGTGCAAACCTGGTGAAAAACTACAGGAAACGTTTGACCTCTGTAATTGCAAACAAAGGCTACTGTACCAAATATTAACATTGATTTTCTCAGGTGTTCAAATACTTATTTGCAGCTGTATCATACAAATAAATTGTTTAAAAATCATACATTGTGATTTCTGGATTTTTTTTTTTTTTTTTTTTTTTTTTAGATTATGTCTCTCACAGTGGACATGCACCTACAATGATAATTTCAGACCCCTCCATGATTTCTAAGTGGGAGAACTTGCAAAATAGCAGGGTGTTCAAATACTTATTTTCCTCACTGTATAACAAAGTGAACATTTTGTCCTCAAAGTTGATGTGTTAGAAGCAGGAAAAATTGGCGAGCGTAAGGATTTGAGCGAGGGCCAAATTGTGATTGCAAGACAACTGGGTCAGAGCATCTCCAAAACTTCAGCTCTTGTGGGGTGTTCCTGGTCTGCAGTGGTCAGTATCTATCAAAAGTAATCCAAGGAAGGAACAGTGGTGAACCAGCGACAGGGTCATGGGCGGCCAAGGCTCATTGATGCACGTGGGGAGCAAAGGCTGGCCCGTGTGGTCCGATTCAACAGACGAGCTACTGTAGCTCAGATTGCTCAAGAAGTTAATGCTGGTTCTGATAGAAAGGTGTTTTCTAACACAGTTGTGTATTCTTACACAGTGCATCACAGTTTGTGGCGTATGGGGCTGCATAGCTGCAGACCAGTCAGGGTGCCGATGTTGACCCCTGTCCACCGCCGAAAGCGCCAACAGTGGGCACGTGAGCATCAGAACTGGACCACGGAGTAATAGAAGAAGGTGTCCTGGTCTGATGAGTCACATTTTCTTTTGCATCACGTGGATGACCGGGAACACATGGCACCAGGATGCACTATGGGAAGAAGGCCAGCTGGCAGAGGCAGTGTGATGCTTTAGGCAATGTTCTGCTGGGAAACCTTGGGTCCTGCCATCCATGTGAATGTTACTTTGACACGTACCACCTACCTAAGCATTGTTGCAGACCATGTACACCCTTTCATGGAAACGGTATTCCCTAGTGGCTATGGTCTCTTTCAGCAGGATAATACGCCCTGCCACAAAGGAAAAATAGTTCAGGAATGATTTATAGAGTGCAACAATGAGTTTGAGGTGTTGCCTTGGCCTCCAGATTCCCCAGATCTCAATCGAGTCCATCATCTGTGGGCAGTGTTGCCAACTGCTTTCAATTGAAAGTAGCTAAAACTGGTAGCTAAATGTCACTAGATGACATCAAATTGCTATGACAAAATATGACAAAATCCCTAAATTGGCAACACTGTCTGTGGGATGTGCTGAACAAGCAAGTCCGATCCATGGAGGCCCCACCTCATAGCTTACATGACTTAAAGGATCTGCTGCTAACATCTTAGTGCCAGATACCACATCACATCTTTGGTTTTGTGGAGTCTATGCCTCAATGGGTCAGGGCTGCTTTTGGCAGAAAAAGGGAACCAACACAAGGATATTGCATATACAGTGTACTGTATATAATGTACTCTGAATCAGAGTGCACTGGTCACGCTGTATGTTTTGGGTGCTATACATGGTGTTTTAAGGGGTTTAGCTCACCACAGTCAATTGTTGACAAATTAACATCAAAACTAGGGTACAAAAAGACATACAGGCTTGGAACAATATGAGGGTCCATAAATGATGTGGGAGAATCTTTTAACAATGTTTCTGTTTATTCTTCCAGCTCCTGCTTGCTTTTCCTCACGTTACGGGTTGGCCTTTTTGTCCTGTTATGGCTTCTTTGTGGCATATGCCCTCAGGGTGAACCTTAGTGTGGCAATGGTGGACATGCTGAAAAACAGATCCAGTGCCAACACCAGTTCCTCCGTCTGTCCTCATCACAGCAGCCCTGTACCCAAACACAATCACACCGTAAGGGCGTCATGGTCTCTCATATTACATATTCAAACCACCTTTGTTTTATTATATGACTTGGAAAAAACATATAACTATACTAATTGTAAGTTTATTATATTAAAAATGTACACTGTTTCATGTGTATATTTTAAATAAATATTTTAAAAGAGTTTATGCATTGTTGCATTTCCATATAAAGTGTCATAGAAATAATATTTTTCATTGTCACTTATTTACCTAAAAATATTAAACTCTCTTTTTAAATTACATGAAAAGTAATTTTTAAAGTATTTTTTAAATAATTTTTTTATGTGCCATCATAGTGCTCATTTTAAAGAATTGAAGCCTATTCATGAGATTTTAGAACTTTAATCATACTCCGTTCAATATCTCAACAGGCCAGTGTGTATGACTGGGATTCGGAGACTCAGGGCTGGATCCTGGGCTCTTTTTTCTATGGATATATACTTACTCAGATACCAGGTGGCTACTTGGCACGCAAATATGGTGCCAAGTGGCTCTTTGGTTTTGGCATCCTTTGCACTGTGATCTTCACCCTGCTGACTCCAGTAGCTGCTGATCTGGGAGCTGGTTACCTCATCACTGTCAGGGTTTTGGAAGGTATTGGGGAGGTAACCGCAAATCTCATTACCTAAAATATGGTTCATAATATGTTTTATATCTTTAATTTTTAATTACTGTTATATATACTGTAGATTACATATGTGTTATTCATTTTGAAAAATAAAATTGGGCTTGTAGGGAGTGTCATTTCCTGCTATGCATGCAATGTGGGCGTCATGGGCACCACCTCTGGAGAGAAGTCGACTGCTCACTATCTCTTACACAGGTACCCTAGAACACATATGGTTTCATTTGTAACAATCTCCTCAAGTTTTTGTGAATTTGTCATATTTATTGATTTATTTTTTTCCTTGAAAAGGTGCTCAGCTGGGAACTGTAGTTGCTCTCCCTCTTTCTGGTCAGATATGTTTTTACCTAGACTGGACATACGTCTTTTATATATTTGGTAAGTTTTTATTATACTACACATTTAAAAGTGAACTTTGTGCACAAGCAGCATGAAATGTAATGCTAAGGATGCTATCACAGGCTTGTCTCTGAGTATATTCTTGATGTAAACTTCATCTGGTTTCTCTTGGAATCATAGGAGCTGTTGGACTTCTTTGGTTTGTCCTTTGGTCTTGCTTAGTCAGTAACAGTCCCAGCTCACACAAAAGGATAACAGAGGCTGAGAAGACATACATAATGGCATCTTTAAAAAATGAAGTAGGTAACATTACAGTGCTTTATGTTGGAATCTTTATTCTACAACCAGCTAGTTTTTGACTCATTAATTGATTGTATGTGTTATAATGTGTCATTTCCTGCTGCAGCTGTCGCCAACCACAGATTACATCCCATGGACATCAATCCTCAAGTCTTTGCCATTATGGGCCATAGTTGTGGCACACTTCTCCTACAACTGGACGTTTTACACTCTGCTGACTCTCTTACCCACCTACATGAATGATATTCTTGGATTCAGCATCCAGCAGGTGAATGCAAAGCAGGGCTGATTATCTGAACAATTTGCATTTTATTACATTTACAGTGGGTACGGAAAGTATACAGAACCCCCTTAAATTTTTCACTCTTTGTTATATTGCAGCCATTTGCTAAAATCATTTAAGTTAATTTTTTTTTCCTCATTAATGTACACACAGCACCCCATATTGACAGAAAAACACAGAATTGTTGACATTTTTGCAGATTTATTCAAAAAGAAAAACTGAAATATCACATGGTCCTAAGTATTCAGACCCTTTGCTCAGTATTTAGTAGAAGCACCCTTTTGATCTAATACAGCCATGAGTCTTTTTGGGAAAGATGCAACAAGTTTTTCACACCTGGATTTGGGGATGCTCTGCCATTCCTCCTTGCAGATCCTCTCCAGTTCTGTCAGGTTGGATGGTAAACATTGGTGGACAGCTATTTTTAGGTCTCTCCAGAGATGCTCAATTGGGTTTAAGTCAGGGCTCTGATTGGGCCATTCAAGAACAGTCACAGAGTTGTTGTGAAGCCACTCCTTTGTTATTTTAGCTGTGTGCTTAGGGTCATTGTCTTGTTGGAAGGTAAACCTTCGGCCCAGTCTGAGGTCCTGGGCACTCTGGAGAAGGTTTTCGTCCAGGATATCCCTGTACTTGGCCGCATTCATCTTTCCCTCGATTGCAACCAGTCGTCCTGTCCCTGCAGCTGAAAAACACCCCCACAGCATGATGCTGCCTCCACCATGCTTCACTGTTGGGACTGTATTGGACAGGTGATGAGCAGTGCCTGGTTTTCTCCACACATACCGCTTAGAATTAAGGCCAAAAAGTTCTATCTTGGTCTCATCAGACCAGAGAATCTTATTTCTCACCATCTTGGCAAACTCCATGCGGGTTTTGATGTGTCTTGCACTGAGGAGAGGCTTCCGTCGGGCCACTCTGCCATAAAGCCCCGACTGGTGGAGGGCTGCAGTGATGGTTGACTTTCTACAACTTTCTCCCAGTGATCTTTGGGTTCTTCTTTACCTCTCTCACCTAGGCTCTTCTCCCCCGATAGCTCAGTTTGGCCGGATGGCCAGCTCTAGGAAGGGTTCTGGTCATCCCAAATGTCTTCCATTTAAGGATTATGGAGGCCACTGTGCTCTTAGGAACCTTAAGTGCAGCAGAATTTTTTTTGTAACCTTGGCCAGATCTGTGCCTTGCCACAATTCTGTCTCTGAGCTCTTCAGGCAGTTCCTTTGACCTCATAATTCTCATTTGCTCTGACATGCACTGTGAGCTGTAAGGTCTTATATAGACAGGTGTGTGGCTTTCCTAATCAAGTCCAATCAGTATAATCAAACACAGCTGGACTCAAATGAAGGTGTAGAACCATCTCAAGGATGATCAGAAGAAATGGACAGCACCTGAGTTAAATATATGAGTGTCACAGCAAAGAGTCTGAATACTTAGGACCATGTGATATTTCAGTTTTTCTTTTTTAATAAATCTGCAAAAATGTCAACAATTCTGTGTTTTTCTGTCAATATGGGGTGCTGTGTGTACATTAATGAGGAAAAAAATGAACTTAAATAATTTTAGCAAATGGCTGCAATATAACAAAGAGTGAACAATTTAAGGGGGTCTGAATACTTTCCGTACCCACTGTATTTTAATGTTTTGAATCCTTTTTTTTTTTACTTTTACTTATCTTCATCTTCCAACATAAAAAAGATTTGTATGTTGGGGTCGGTAACATTTTTTTATACATATATTTTTAAAAGCAGTCTCTTACATGCACCAGTCTGCATTTATTTGATCCACAAATACAGTTAAATAGTAATATTATGAAAAATAAATATTATAAAATTACTGTTTTATTTTAATGTCATTTATTCCTGTGATCGTAAAGCAGCATCATTACTCCAGTCTTCAGTGTCACATGATCCTTCCGAAATCATTCTAATATGCTGATTTGTTGCCCAAGAAACATTTCTCATTGGTATCATTGTTATAGGCATTGTTATTTTATTTGCAGAAACCATGATACATTCAGAATTTTTACATAAATTGAATATTCAAAAGAACAGCATTTATTAAATATTGAAATATTTTGTAACATTATAAATGTATTCACTGACACTTTTGAGCAATTGAATGCATTATTGCTAAAGAAGTAACAACATATGACACATACTGACCCCAAAATTTTGAATGGTAGCGTTTTTAAAGCTGCAGTCTGTAACTTTTTTAACGGATCATTTATAGCCTTTTCTCACAGCAGCTGGAATAATTAAAATGAGCATTGTGATGGCAGATTGTAATCTAGAAAGATCCAAATGACAATCATCAGTGTTCAAAAGCAAAAGACTTTGCACTGCGGAACAACTACAGAAATTGAGATCTACAGGTAACACTAATACACACTAAATACACATAGTCACGCAATGGTGATATTGTCCTCATTGGCAGCGTGATTTATTGAAAAAAAAAAATTCTCAGTTGGTCAGAACAAAAGTGGCAGACATGTTACTTAATTGTTCAGTTGACATTTTCCGGTGAAAATTCTTATTTTGGTCATTCTTCAAGGATGTAGAATCTGTGATTCAGAAGTACTGTATCCACACCAAACATTAGATTAATCTGTGCAGAGGAGCCGTGCAGATGCATAACCCATGTAAACATGATAATTCTGCAAATAACTGCAATTGCAGGTTTCAAACAAAGATGGCGACAAAGAGAAACTTACGGACTGCCGCTTTAATGTAAAAATAGGTCATCTGAAAGTACACGTTGACTCTTATCAAAAGGCCCATTTGCTGTGTATTAATTGTGAACTCATTGTGTGTCATTCTCAGAATGGAATGCTCTCGGCTCTGCCCTACCTTGGTTGTTGGTTGCTGGCTTTGCTGGGTGGACAACTGGCAGACTTCCTGAGAGAGAGATGTCTTATTCGCACTGTAATTGTGCGCAAGGCTTTCACTATAGTTGGTAAGGCATTCATAGACCCTTTACACACTGTGTTATGCTGAACAGTGCACATTTGCAGAAATGTTGATGGGATGATTGAAGTAGTGCTGTTAGGTGTGTCAATGCTTTAAATAAATCAGTGTGTCTGTTTTTAATGTGTCCAGGAATGGTGGGACCAGCCGTCTTCCTGGTGGCTGCTGGCTACACTGGCTGTGACTACGTCTTGGCCATTGCCTTCCTCACCCTCTCTTCCTCTCTAGGGGGCATTTCAGCATCTGGATTTAACATCAACCATTTGGATATTGCTCCCTCGTAAGACAAGAATGACATTTGTTGGCAGTCATACAAGTTTTATGGTTTAGGAGAACTGTACATGCAATAAACCCATATCATAAGTTAGTTATGGTTGCAACATTGTATAAAGTGCCCCTGCACTTTCTGATAAAATGTTATCAAAGGTTTTTTTTTTCTTTCTTCACAGCTATGCTGGGATATTGCTTGGGATCACAAACTCATTTGCCACTATACCTGGAATGGTGGGCCCAGTAATAGCGAGATCTCTGACCAAATCTGTAAGTTACAATTTCTTGCCTTTATTTATTTATTTATTTCAAGACTGTATTATGTTATGTGTTACCCAAACTAGGAAAGGTGCTGAAAGGAGGGCTTTAAATACTATGCGTATTGCTGATATAAGGCTGTCCTATGTTCATTATGCAACAATTCTTAACATAATTCAGAATATTCATAACACAAAATGCCTCATTTCAAGATAAATACATTTTTCATGTACTTTTACATCACTGTTCAGCTCCTCATTAACAATGATTTTGACTGGTTTGTGACAATGGAGTAACAAATGCCTAAATATTGTGTTTTAATCTAGAACACCATTCCAGAGTGGCAAACTGTCTTCTACATCTCTGCAGCGATCAATATATTTGGAGCAGTTTTCTTCACAATATTTGGCAAGGGCACAGTCCAGCCTTGGGCTGTCCAGAGAATAAACATCCAGTGAAACATATCTACCATTAGCCATTTCAAAAAGGAGAAAGGGACGTATCTGTTGTAAATTCCATAGAAATCCTATAGATAATTGCATATGATTTGCAAACTAATGAATATTGCACAATCCAATGTTGTTATTTTTTCAAACATACCAATTGGTAAATCTGTATTTGTTAACACATCAGTAGTTTTTAAGATAAAATTTATCCCCCCCCCCCCCAATGAAAGTATGATAAATGAAATGGGTGAAGGGAATATTACACATACGTATCAATATGGTACATTCAGTCATGATAAGGAGAAAAGGTTTAATCACACTACCATTGTCTAATTTGTAAACAAAACACTCATGAGCTGAGCCTGTTTAGTGAATCAGTCAGAGAGGTTCATGAAATAATCTCACTCACAACATGTCCAACTCATGAATTGGTTTGAACTACTCAAAGGGAAAGTTCACCCCCCCCCAAAAAAAATTATCTCATTTACTTCATCCTTCTGTAAGTCAATGGGGTCCATCAACTTATGAAAAAAAAAAAAAAAATACTATGGAAGTCAATGGGGTCCATCAACTGTTTGATTTCCGACATTCTTCAAAATATCTTCTTTTGTGTTCAGCAGAAGAAAGAATTACCTACAGGTTTGGAACAACTTGAGGGTGAGCAAATGACATAATTTTTGGGTGAACTATCCCTTTAAGGCTTGTGAGACCCAATGTAGTTCACTTGTAAGAACTAAATTTACTTCAGTTCTGTTGAAAACTGAAATATTTGTTTGGCAAAAGAGCGCTGAATGCAGTAAATGCAATAAGAATGGCATTTTCCCCTCAAATACATTAAAATAATCGTTAAGGAATGGGAATCTTTTACGTTGATCATCCCTATGAAATATGCCTTATTGTAGGCCTATGATTAGCACAACATGCCTTAACCATGCTCAAGGAATAGTTCAACAAGGGAGATTTTATTTTAATTAATGTCTGGTTTTTACATTTTAGTCTTTTTGTACAGTATACCTGAATTATGTTTACATTTTTATTTCTTTGTTTTGTGCAATCGTTAAAACAAAATGACGTTTGTTGATCTTTCAGCTGTCAAGACACTGCAATACATGCTTCATCACCTGTCAAATAAGTGTACATTTAATAAAATTATTGCATTCGTTTATTTTGTTGATGTACATGTATTTATTTTTAGGATTATAACTTCTATGTCGCCGAATAATTAACTGCGTCACCTATGTAACCATCGCAACCATTCGTGCACCTGACACATTTAAAGCCAATGCATTACAAACTCTATTAACCTTTTTCCTTTCCAGTCCCTCTATTCTAAATGAGTGTTTCTTTGCGATAGCAGTCCGAACTCAAGCATCCTCTGCGACTGATGTAGGCAGCAATGTTGTTCTCGTCTGCGCATGCACAGTTGCGTCGGGTCTGTATAATAACAAGATCAGACGCGCCGCTCAGCCTCTTCAGCACCGTTCCTGTGTCCCGAACACACGCGCAGGTACAGTACCGCACATTCACACGCATCTTTATCTGCGAATTAAAAACTAAACCAATCAAACGTGTCCGTGATTAAAGTATTATATCGTCTCGGTATTTATGTCTTCAAAATAATTGCCTTTTGTAATAGACCTTACTGATGCTTGCATTCGACATTGCGCTAGAAACAGACTGGGAATGTGAGAACATGGCGGCAGCTGCAGAGGAAGGGATTGCACTATTAAATCCCCTAGACATCTAAATGATCTCTTCGCCTACTCTTCGTAGACGACTAAAATTGCAGTGTTTCTGAGCAAATTAACACCAAAATGAACAGCTTTCTGAAGTCATGTTGTCACGCATAACAGGAATTATTTAAAGTGCTTTTTAAAGAATGCGTCTCTGTTAGATAACCTCTAATAGACAACCTAACAAGAATAGCCCTTCTGTTAACCTCTCAAGTTAAGCTGGGAATTAGCTTCCTTACTCTAATTGCAGTTCAGCTCTTGCCTTTAAGGAACCTCTTGGAATTCTGTTCCTGACGAATTACTGATCAGCTCATTTGAAATGATGCTGATGCAATAATCTTACAAGCTGAGTTCATGATGCAGCTTAATCTTAATGCACTACCTTAAAATTGAATATGAATTATAGCTTAAACAGCTGCTCCAATATTTCTTTTCTTTGAACAATATCGGATACATGAGTGGCTCACAAATGGCTGCCAGTCTTTTAAATCGGTAGGCGAATCTTTACAAAATGGAGGTCTGCAGGACAAAGATGTACCAGGCATAAAGAAAGGCATGCTCAGTCTTTTAAAGCAGTTGCTAGTTACTTGGCAGAGCTAGAAGCCTAAATAGCCCAAAACAATACTGCTGATCTGAAGGTTAAAAAAAGGAGATAATGTAGTGAATATCGTATTTGTTAATCAAATTTCTTTATCTGCATTGCGTTCAGTGTCCATTGAGTGAAATTCAAATAAGACATTTAAAATATGGTATTTGCATAGGTAATTACATAGATTACTGCAGCCAAGAAATATATTTCTGTCAGTGTTTACCTGTATGTCTCGTGTGGTTTACTTTAGCAGAACACCAGAGGGGAATTTTTGATGACTGTGTTGGTTGGTCTTTTCCATGAGGATTTTCAAGGCTTTACTTCTTCAGTTCCCTATTTTTGTCATTCATTGGAAAAGAATGACCTGGACATTCTTTAAATTTCTCCTTTTATATTCCATAGAGGTCGTACAAGTTTAGGACAGCATTGGGTGAATAAATGATAGAATTTTCATTTTGGGGAGTACTATACTGTATTTTCAGATCTACTGAAGAACAGTTCTTGTGTTTGAATAGGTACTTCTTTAGTCCTTGGAATTAGTGGGTTTTAAATTGCATAAAAAGCATCCTTTAGCAAGGGATGACCTGTCTAACTTCGATTGTCTATTATAGAATTTGTACAGTAACTGTTTCTTGGTGTCTCTGTAAAGCTTTACAGATACATTGGCACTTTAAATAAAGCAATCAGCCATGGGAAAGGAGAAGCTCCACATCAATATTGTGGTTATTGGCCATGTGGATTCTGGAAAGTCCACTACGACTGGCCACCTTATCTACAAGTGTGGTGGGATTGACAAGCGAACGATTGAGAAGTTTGAGAAAGAGGCTGCAGAGGTAAGATGGAGATATTGGAGACATTAACTAACATATGATTAAAACTATTTTAGCAGTTCTATAATATGTTTATGTGCATCATTCCTAGATGGGAAAGGGCTCTTTTAAGTATGCCTGGGTGCTGGACAAGCTTAAAGCAGAAAGAGAGAGAGGAATCACCATTGACATCTCCCTGTGGAAGTTTGAGACCAGCAAATACTACGTCACCATCATTGATGCTCCAGGACACAGGGACTTCATCAAAAACATGATCACTGGAACCTCACAGGTTAGGAGATTAACAGGCCACAAATATATTTTAATAGCTGCTATTTATGTATAAAAAAAATAATCCTTAACGTGTTTTCTGACCCTCAGGCAGACTGTGCCGTGCTGATTGTGGCGGCAGGTGTTGGGGAGTTTGAGGCTGGCATCTCAAAGAACGGTCAGACCAGAGAGCACGCTCTTCTCGCCTACACATTGGGTGTGAAGCAGCTGATTGTTGGTGTCAACAAGATGGATTCTACTGAACCCAGCTACAGTCAGAAGCGTTATGAGGAAATTGTGAAAGAAGTTAGCACCTACATCAAGAAGATTGGCTATAATCCTGACACAGTGGCATTCGTGCCCATCTCTGGCTGGAATGGAGATAACATGCTTGAGGCCAGTCCCAATGTAAGTATGAAAAGGGAAATAAGTAATAACGTTTCCCATAAGGTTGCACAATCGGTATAAAACCGAAATCACATTTTCCATGTCTTGGAGCTGCTCGGTTTGCAGTTAAATCTGCTCCACACAAATTCATCTCTGTATCGGCTCTGAGATTGGGTCGCTTATACCGTGCATTTGTGAAAGCAACATATGACAACCATCTTCCAAAGTGCTTATAAAACAAAAAAGTCTTGGTGCCAAAAGAGAAGCTC
Source organism: Chanodichthys erythropterus (assembly GCF_024489055.1). NCBI lineage: Eukaryota > Metazoa > Chordata > Actinopteri > Cypriniformes > Xenocyprididae > Chanodichthys > Chanodichthys erythropterus. The sequence continues at coordinate 17,246,636 of NC_090225.1, forward strand.
TAAGGGCTCCCTGTGGTGTTTTCACCAATATAAAAGCTTGATGGTTTAACATTTGAAAATGAAGAAAGACATAAATTAAATGTGATATTACAATAAGGATTCTTATTTTGTTAGATTTTTTTTTAGTTATAATAATAATAATAATAATAATAATCATTATAATAAATAATTTATTTTTACATATAATACTATTAATATAATAATGACAATTATTATTATAACCATTTTGACGGCCAAATTATGCAGCCTTACAAACAAGCACTGCAAACCACAGCAAATCACATTTTAAAATCGTAATCGCATTTTCATCAGACAAATCCCCCCAAATTCCCCTATAGTGTCCGTGTTTCAGTTTGGAGCATTATGAATTTCTTTAGGGAATATAAACACTTTATATTTGTGCAAAATGGCTTCCCAACAGGTTGGTTCCCATCAGTGTCTTCATTAGGTTACTATTTTGCTTTAGATGACTTGGTTCAAAGGTTGGAAAATTACCAGGAAAGAGGGAAATGCATCTGGGACTACACTATTGGAAGCTCTGGACGCCATTCAGCCTCCAACACGTCCAACTGACAAACCCCTCCGCCTGCCTCTTCAGGACGTCTACAAGATTGGAGGTTCGCATTCCAGCAACCAAACTATATTGCAGATTGGCCTAAAATAAATTAGATACATTTTACCGGTTATCATTTTCTAACTTTAAAGCTTAAAAGCAATAAGGCATTATTCTGCTAACATGAAGCAGAGCTGAATGATAAGCAATGTTTTGACTAGGTATTGGAACCGTCCCTGTGGGCCGTGTGGAGACTGGCCTTTTGAAGCCAGGTATGGTGGTGACCTTTGCCCCTGTGAACGTGACAACTGAAGTCAAGTCTGTGGAGATGCATCACGAGGCTCTGTTGGAGGCCTTGCCCGGGGACAATGTTGGCTTTAACGTTAAGAACGTCTCCGTCAAGGATATCCGTCGTGGCAACGTTGCTGGAGACAGCAAAAATGACCCACCCCAGGAGGCTGCCAGCTTCACTGCTCAAGTAAGCTTGATTAACTTACTTTCATTACTCACTTGACTGAGTAGTAAACCTGACTAGTTATTACAAGCTTGATTCTTTCCCATCAGGTGATCATCCTGAATCACCCAGGGCAGATCAGCGCTGGCTACGCCCCTGTGCTAGATTGCCACACTGCACATATCGCCTGTAAGTTTGCAGAGCTGAAGGAGAAGATCGATCGTCGTTCTGGGAAGAAGCTTGAGGACAACCCCAAGAGCCTCAAGTCAGGAGACGCGGCTATTGTCGACATGATCCCTGGGAAGCCCATGTGTGTGGAGAGCTTTTCGGAGTATCCTCCTCTGGGTAAGTGCTATCTCAACATTCAACTCAAAGAGCAAAATACTTCATTGCTCATTTTTTATTTCTTTTTATTTACTTAAGGTAATTGAGGTTAATATATATAATATATATATATATATATATATATATATATATTTATTTATTTTATTTTTTTTCTTGATATTTTGTAAATCCTCTTTTATGGATTTATCTGAAATCCATGCCAAATAACTAAGAATAAGAAAGCTATAACTATAACTACAGGTTTTGTTTTACCATGCAAAAAGAAAAAAAAAAGCGTAGAAAAACAAAAAACTCACAGAAAAAAAAACATTGACTACAACATCGGTTATTAATATTTTTTAGAGGTTGAGGGCAGTCATTTTTGGGTTGACATTTAAGTCTTTTTGGGTTATGGATGCTCCGATCGATCGGCATCGGCCGATAATCACATTCAATGACTCGATCAGGAGTCACTAAAATAGGCCGATTTCACCAACAAATCACAAATTGATGATGTCAGACTTTAGCGCCATAGTAATGTCATCACCAGTGTGGAATATTACACGCTCCCAAGAAACAATGCATTTTTAAGCCTTGCAATTTAAGAGCAAGTGATTTGAAACTGCGTACGCGTAGTAAGCAGCGAAACAGTGCTCGGTCAATATGCAATATCATAGAGACGGGTTAGAGACGGGTTCTGAGGACAGACACAGTCTGCTCGTCCAGCGTGAGTACTCTTACTGGGCTTGAACGGGCAAATACACACAATTATGCCAAAATGAATGACCATATTTTGCGAGTATCCTCGTAAACAGTCGTTTATGTCTTAAGTGAAAGTAAACAGTGTATTCAGTGTTAAAGGATAATAAAGCAGTTATTTATGTTATGTTGTATTTCTATTTCTAGTGCTTTAAAGGTGCAATATTTAATATTTTCTGTCAGCTAGAGGCCTATTCAAAACAAAGGCGTAGCTTGATAACGCCAAGTTTGAGCGTGGAATCTTGGGACATGTGGTCTTCACCTCTACGGCTGGTGGAAAATAATTGGGATAGGACTCGGGAAGAAATCATGTTCATGGATGCGATTATTAACGTTACTGTAGTATGAAGCAGAGCAGGACTGAGTGTTATGGGAGCTGAACGAGGCAGCTGGAGCGATTGCGCAACACACGCTGCAAGCAGCAGAGCTTTTATTATGACACAGTCGTCAGCGTCGCTTCCGCTTTTCCGGTCTAGCTTATGAGGTAACACAGCTCTGTTTATCATATTAGATACACATTAGAGTGTGTTGAAAATGATGTTATAACGTTACTTGGTGCGTTCGCTTGGTGGCTGCTGTGAGACACTAGTTGCACACTACAGTAAACTAGATCGATTTTAGAATATCATTAATAAATGCTGGATGACTTGTGTTGATAAATGGCATGCAATTTTAAAACGTATTGTTTGATGGAGAAAATGCAGTATTACTGTTATTAAAAATAAAGCTGCATCTGATTATGCTATTTGACAAAATAATGTTTTTCCTCAGAGGCATGGTAAAGCACGGTACTCGCAAAAAATCAAGAAAATTAGATTTAAACAATAAGACTAAACGTGTCTGGCTATATAACATTAATTCGTTTTCTGTCTATAAATATATCAAAACAGTTGTTCCATTGCCTTTTAAAGCGTGTAAATATTAAAGCGTCTTTGGTGTTTCCATGGTTACTACAAAATAATGCCGGAAACCGAGGGTAACGCGGGTATGACGCAATTGACCGGCGACTCCTCACACGTCCTGGAGCCTTGGTTAAAATTGCAATTTTCTCATGATTTACAAAGAGTTGCAAACATTTGGGATATTGTAAGTACTCAACTGAACAAAATATATAACACTGGCCTAGTGGTTTTTGGATATTTTACTGCAAAATTCTTACATATTGCACCTTTAAGTTTAGCGCTTAATGTGTTGATGGAGAACGACTGTTCAGTACAGCCACATATGTTTTGGATGAAAAGACGAATAGACTATCTCCAAAAAATGCTTAAAAGCTAGAATTTATAAAGAGAATCCTGCCTTACCTACTTAAGTAGGACATAGGAAGGAAGGAAGGAAGCAAATACTCAGCACTTGCTGGATAATATTCCTGATTATTTTTTTAAACAAGCTAATTTTGTTCATTTAGGAGTTACAGTGTTTCTCTATGTTTTTGTCCTCAGTCACATACTGGACAATGTTTAATTACACCTTATGGGTTGTAATTATGTTCAGTTTCACATTGTCTTGTAGGCTCGTTAATAAGCTTGAGTATCCTAATATGCATAGTGTGTTTTTATAAGCCCTGTTTTTAAAAGCCTATTAAAATGTTAATTGTACAATTAATATTTGTTGTGCTTATTTATTTGATTCTCAATTAAAACAACAATCTATAGCATTGCTGTAAATAATGTCTGTGGTATTATCTGGAAGAAGAAAAAAAACACTGACATTCAACAGAGAGCTTAATTATTACTTGTATAAAGCTTGAATGATCGGTAATCGTATCGGCTGAAAAAAAATCCTGTTCAGAGCATCCGTAGTTGACATCATTGTAGTCTTTATTTTGCAACACTTAAATGTCACCTCAGTCAGCACCTAAGAGTCAGTCCTAGACTTTGCTGAAAGTTGCTTTTAGCTTCTTTATAAATAGCTCGTACTCATAAACAAGTCCTACTTTTTAGAAATTTTTTTTGACAAAGTCAAAGATTAAGCCTTTTCTAGTTTTACGCATATGGCCTCTGAATGCGAGTTTGCAGTTGATTGAAAGAAAGTTCCTGAGTTTAAGAGGACTAAATGATTGGAGAAATTTGGTATACATCACCAGAGAGAAGTCTTGGTGTCTGAAGTACAAGTTATGACATTTTGATTAAGAAATAAAAAAATAAAAATGGTAAAATGAAACATGCATGACTGAATCGTTCACAATAACAACAGCATACCTTTATAAAAGAGATGGGGTGAGTTTTCCTTGCATTCAACACACCAAGATTTTTTTTTTTTTATCGTTAAAGTCATGGCAGTGATGGCACAACTCATCTTTTTAGCATCCGTTATAGGATGATAGGGATAAATGAACACAGATGACATGCTTGGATCAAAACCATCCTTTTGGTTTGCAGGTCGTTTTGCTGTGCGTGACATGCGACAGACAGTTGCAGTGGGAGTGATTAAAGGAGTGGAGAAGAAGGCCGCGACGACCGGAAAGGTCACCAAATCTGCTCAGAAAGCCCAGAAGGCCAAATGAATGTTGTGTTTGACTGCCAACTCCAGAGACACATATGGAAAAGCAGCGGCCATCCAGCTCTTCTATCCTATTGGCTGCTTAGGTTCCATAGTTAGAGACTGCTTAATAGTTCCAATGCATCGCAAAAGTATCAGAAGGAAAAAATATTAACAAAAGCAGTCCTTTAGATAACTCTTATTTGTATGTTGACTCATAAGTCTTAAATCCACACCATTATTTGTGTTTTGATAGTTGTGCTCTTCTCTTCGATGATGGCTGTTGAAACCATATGTGATTTTTAAAATCTTGAGAGGTCTGACCTCTCCTGCTCTGGAGTGCAGTTTTAGCCTGGTTCTCACAATGTTGTCTTTGCTTGTTTTAGTACTTGTTTGCAAAATACCATGTGTGCAGTATCCACTGGTGGTGAGCTACTTAAACAACACTATTTAGTAGACTTTGAGAACCTGTATGTTTAGCTTTGCAGAACAACGAAAATCTAAAAATGAAGCTCTTAAGTAGCCCGTGTCTGGGCTCATGCAATCTTTGGTGCACTGACAGCTTTATGTTTAGCACTTTGACTGGCGTAGGCTAACCCTGCACAAGCACTTGTTGACTTTAATTGGCATTAGCTACTGCACCTTATCATAAAAAATAAAAGCTTTCATGTCATATTAAAGATGTCTCAAACATAATGACGGTGTTTGTGTTCATTTCACTCTTAAACAGTACACTACATAAAAGCTATATAGGACTGTGTTTAGACTCTAAATATACAGTTATGACAAAGTCCCTACAATAAACTATCTAACTATCTAAGAACAGATTAAAATAGACTGTATTTTGCTATTTTTTCAATGTATTTAACAATTTTAGTACATTTCAATTCTGAATGCCTTCACCTTTGGTAGAACAAAGTTTGTTCTAAACTAACTTTGAGGATAAATCACTCCTTTAGCCACAAGATGGCGCAACTAATCAGTTTATTAAATTATTAATTGCCAAGTCATTTAGTAAAACAGGACAGGTTTACCAGTAGTAGTAATTATTAGTTATTTTATTAGTCTATAGCTGGTCTAATTTACAGTTCAAGAAATATTATGCATGATTTACCAGTTTAAATCACTGTGGAGCTTTAAAATATAAATATTACTCCTATATTATTGTCAGTCACTGCACACAAAAGTAGTTTCCAGTATATACTCAGACTGTTTACGTTATTGAGCATATTCTTCCTGGGCAATAATGGTGAAATGACCAGCAAAAGCAGGGCACACTGTAGACTTTAAGCAGAATTTAAAGGGTTAGTTCACCCAAAAATGAAAATAATGTAATTTATTACTTACCCTCATGTTGTTCCACGTCCGTAAGTCCTTCGTTAATCTTCGAAACACAAATTAAGATATTTTAGTTGAAATCCGATGGCTCAGTGAGGCCTGCATAGCCAGCAATGACATTTCCTCTCTCAAGATGCATTAATGTACTAAAAACATATTTAAATCAGTTCATGAGTACAGTGGTTCAATATTAATATTATAAAGTGACGAGAATATTTTTGGTGCGCCAAAAAAAATAAAATAACGACTTTGACTTATATAGTGATGGCTGATTTCAAAACCACAGCACAAATGAATCAGCGTATCGAATCATGATTCGGATCGCGTGTCAAACAGCCAAACTGCAGAAATCACGTGACTCTGGCTTTTCGAACCGCTGATTCATTATGCTCCGAAGCTTCATGAAGCAGTGTTTGGAAATCGACCATCACTATATGTCGTTATTTTGCTTTTTTGGTGAACCAAAAACATTCTTGTTGCTTTATATTATTAATATTGAACCACTGTACTCACATGAACTGATTTAAATATGTTTTTAGTACATTAATGGATCTTGAGAGAGGAAATGACATTGCTGGCTATGCAGGCCTCTCTGAGCCATCGGATTTCAACAAAAATATCTTAATTTGTGTTTCGAAGATGAACGAAGGTCTTGCGGGTGTGGAACGGCATGAGGGTGAGAAATAAATTACATTATTTTCCTTTTTGGGTGAACTAACCCTTTAACAATAACAACAACCATGTAAAATGTACCATACAAAAGTATTAAACCATTTTTGGGTTTAATATCAACAGATATTACAATTAATAGAGTCAGTCAGTCATCATGATAACTACAACCCCGGTCTACACATTTTTTTCAACAAACTTATAGGCTATAACACGACACACGGAAACCCTAAATAGGCTACAGTGTGGCCCAGATAACGTCATGTAAATACCTCATAACATTGAAGTAAGACATTTCGACACGTAGAGGCTGACATAGTAACATCTGCATCCTGACGTCATTGTTATATGTAACAGAAACCTTCCTGTAGTGCATAACTGCGCGCGTCGCCTTCGGTTTGGTACACCTGCAGTCATGAGCAGCCAGAGTAGACAAAGCAGCGTCCGCGCGACAAGTCCTGACCAACCCAAAGCTCCAGCAAAAGCAAAAGGGAAGAGTAAGAAGCAGCAGAGAGATCACCAGAATAGTGACATAGAGGATGAATCTCCGGAATGCGCCGAGGACAAGGGCGCACCAAAACGGGGAAGCAGAAAGCGACAGAGTAAAAAGGAGAAAGATCCTCGTGACTGTGAAAGTGAAGACAAACCTCATGAAACACCGGCACCAAAACGGGGAAGCATTATTCGACATAGTAAAAAGCAGAGAAATCCTTCAAACAAAGATTGTGAGTCTCTGGAGATCTCCGAGAGCAAGTCCGAAGAAAACACCAGTGTGACATCTAGAAGTGCCTCTGTTCATAATAACGCTAACAACTCTGGCGAGAATGACAGACAAGACAGTGCAAAAAGCAAGCGACAGAGTAAAAAGAAGACAAATCCTCAAGACTGTGAAAGTGAAGACAAACCTCAGCAGACCGCCAAGAGCAAGTCCGGTGAAAAAACAGCACCAAAACGACAGAGTAAAAAGCAGAGAGATCCTTCAAACCTTGACAGAGAACAATCTCCGGAGAGTTCCAAGAGCAAATCAGAAGAAAAATCCGTAGCAAAACCTAGAAGGCTGCATGGATCTGCTGCTGAAACAGACTTTTTTGGCGCGATGAACACACAGGACGCTCCTCCGGCGCTTAGCGCGCGCAACAGGAGAAGCGCAGAAAAAACTGCAAGCAGAGGACTAAGCGTCGATGACACACTGGGAAAGATTCTTAAAGACACTATTGAGAAATTAAAGATCAAGAAGTTCGAGCGGTCTAACGCATCCAGTTGTGTTAATGACATCACGGATAAAGTCATTGCACATCTTAAACAAAACACGACCTGGTGTGCAGATATCGAGAGCTTACGAACGGGAAGTTATTACGAAAACGTTAAAGTAAGTGTTGCAGTGTGACAGCATTTGTCATTTATTTCAGGAATGAATTATGTGTGTAAAAGACAAGTCTCTATTAGTTGATAACAGAGTAACACAGTTTCAAATCTGAATAAGACAGATGGCACATGCCTGTATTAATCAGAATTCATTTACAAACCTTAATTTACATCAGAGCATGTCCAAAAGGTAACAGGCTACTTGTGATAGTAGATACGGGCATTTATGAAAATTCAAGCTTTTTATATTGCGCGCTGATGTTTTTATTAAACATGACGATGGAATGAAATAATAAAGAAACTAAATGCTTTATATGCCATCAAAGGCTACAGATTACATGGTCTTGGGAATTGTTATCAATGGGATCCTTGCCAAAAAAAGTTATACAATTCAAAACAACCATCACCAGCTTTAACTTTTTACATTTTAGATTTGTGAACCAGATGAATTTGATGTCATGCTGACTATTCCTGTGGAGAGAGTGGATATAGAGCAGTTTGATGAGGCTGGAGCATTTTACAGTGTTGCACTGAAACGACATCCGAATAAACATCCTCTGGACAGGTTCCTAAATGAAGACAAGACCATTCAGGCCAGTAAAATGCTGAGTGAATTCAGAGATGCCATAAAGGAGGCCTTGGAGAAACTTCAATGTAAGTCAAATTTATTTTTTTATAAATATTTCATATATTTATAATATCTGTTACACCGTGTCTACACCGGACGAGAAACAATACTATTGCGATGCAGAAGCGCCTTAATGTTATTTGGCCAGTTCTCGACTGAACCACAGCCTCTACTCTTAACCACAATGGTAACCCCCCAAAACTCAGACATAACAGAATCCCTTTTAAAATCCAACATACCAGAACATTAAACACTAACAGATCACTCCCTATAATAATCTTAGGCAAAACATAAAATAACACTTAAATTTAACATTTACTCTCCTTTAGCAGTCTGAAGCAAAGCATACTGGGAACTAGCAATCTGCTGTAACATTCCATTTTGAGTTCTGCTTAATATAATAAGTTGAGTTCACTTAACTTTTTTCTGTTAAGTACAATTAACTATGTAATATTGGAGTAAAATTAACTCATTTCGTATTCATAACTCGTTTAGTAAATGTGACTTAGGTTTCACACACACAAATATATATTGGCAAGAACACCTGAGTTACTAAGGTATCCCAGCAATCTCATCTCCTCACATCCTTCCCACAGCTCTAAATTAAAAGACTACAACCTTTGTCTTGCTTTCAGCTAATCTCTCTATAGACAAAATTGAGATGCAGCGAAAGAAGGCAAGGTGCCCTGCAGTGACATTGGAAGTAATAGCAAATGGAAAGCCCATCTCCATTGACTTCGTTCTCGGGCTTAAGGTTCACCGTGCAAGCTGGCCAAACTTTACAAAAGATGGCTTCAAGATAGAAAACTGGCTTGGTAAAAAGGAAAAAGCTGATATGAAGCGCCGTCAACCATTCTACCTGGTGCCTAAATATGTGGGGAAAGGAGATGCAGAGCATGAAGGAGTTGTTGCAAAAGGTATACTGTGTTTATTGTTATCAGTAATTTTCTTTGTGTTTTATATGTATATGAGATATACAAGTGCAGCCCTACAAATAAAAACAAATATATACACAATCATTTATTTGAAAAATGTTCTCTACGCAGATTCCTGGCGAATCTCTTTTTCACATGTTGAAAAAGAAATTCTGCAAAGGCACGGCCACTCCAAGACGTGCTGCGAGGCCGCTGGAAAGAAATGCTGCCGGTAACTATTCTGTGCTTCTCATGTGCCATGCTTTGATTTGTATATTTTATGTACAAATATTTGCATACAAGAAACCGATTTTACTTTTGGTAGTTCTTCATTGCTTGGATGAAAATACTAGGTCTGTAAAAAATCTAAAGTGCATTTAAACAAGTTTTTCAAGCACTAAACATAAACTTTGATTAATTTTACTTTTGTCCACTTCTACAGAAAGGAGTGTCTAAAGCTTCTGAAGTACCTTCTTCAAAAGCTCAAAGAGGACGACTCCAAATCCAATAAAATGTCCAACTTTTGCTCCTATCATGCAAAGACCACCCTGCTCCACGCTTGTGCTACAAGGGGAGATGACAGCCAGTGGGCATACAGTCAGCTGGCCGACTGCTTCCAGCAGCTTTTGGAAGACTTCGTCAAACACCTAAAAGATCGTCGTCTCCCTAACTTTTTCATTCCATCCCATAACCTCCTACAGCAAGCCACTCCAGGTAGCTGTAAATTTCTGGCAGATGAGATTGAATCACAACGCAATAATAACTTCCCTATTTTCAGTTCTTTATGATTTTCTTTTAATTGCATTTATGTATGATTTATCTTGATAGTCATCTGTAGTTCAATTCAATAAACATCTTCCAAATAGTTTTACAGGCTTTTATTTGATACACATTCAACTGAACAAGATATGTCATCTAAAGTTAAGGGCGTTTTACCTCACATCAACGTAGATAACAATGATAAATGTTACTGAACTGGAGAAAAAAAAAAAAAAAAAAAAATCCCATTAAAGAAACATCATGCATATAAAATGAATCAGTGTTTCTTAAACAAAACAAAACTTAAATGGTCAATTACAAGGACTTCAAGCATCAAGTGAGAGGATTAACACTTTAAAAGCTTATGAATTAACTCCAGTAAGTAGTTACATCAACCTGAAAGATAGAATAAAGATCAATGTTACTACTGGCACAACAGATACAAATGCTTAAAAAGTACACATTTGGTTAGGAAACATCTGGTTGAACACTTAAAAATTTGGTTAAATCATGGTTCATTTTATGAATTCTTATAAATCTGTTAGCTTTTAACATGTTTCCTATATGTTGATGTGATTAAAAAAAAAAGCATGATAAAATGAGACAAATATTACCTTTCAAGAGATCAGAACCTCCGCTCTGAGCCTCCTCTGAAACGACCTCTCTGTCCTCCTCCTCTGCCTCTGGGTGCAAACATTTCTTTCTCCCTCTGGTGTTTTTCATAACGTTCAGCCATCAGCACCAGTTCTTCTGGTACATCCTTAAGAAAGGGAAAAATGCTTCCCTTTATTCAGATTCTCCATTAGGATGTTGTATTCATATACAGTATACACACAAACTAAAGACAATCTCATGGAATAAGGTATTCTCTTTCAATATATACACATACACATGGCTGTTACTAAAAGTCCACTTGGTTGAAGTACTTTTACTAGCAAAAGGTTGTGGTGAAGCTTTTGAAAGATTGTTTAGTTAGGTGATAAATCTTGAACTAGTGCAGGGAGCTTTTTTTTTTAACATCAAAACTGAGCATTTGACAAACAAATCTTGAAATTTAAACCTTGCAATGAAGGAAGATTTTAGTCTAACAGAGATGTTTTACAATATTAGTGAAGGACTGAAATAAATTCTTGAAAGATAACCAAAACATCTGGATGCACTGATCCATACAATGAAAAATGCTAACTTTTGTTTGAAATATTAATTATAAATGTAACAATATGGTTGATATTAGTTGATATATGGTTGATATTAGATATCACTCTATAATATTTATATTTTGTGAGACTGAATAAAAATAAATCTCATGGGAAAACTACTGAATTCAAATGACACCAAATACCATGTACAGTGGAAAACTATACTGGGACTATTTCACTTATTGGACCATTTCTGAAAACATTAAAAAGTCCCTTTCATAGTGATATGACCGAGATATATAGTGCATTCCTATTACAATATTGTTTTAATTATCTGTCTAGATTTAAACAACACATGCAGAGCAGGATGTGTCCCAATGAACAGTGAAGGGGAAAGTTACTTTTACAAGTAATGCATTAACAGTTACTTAACGCAATATTGTAGTTACTTTTCTGGGAAAGTAATGCATTGCATTACTTTTGCATTTTTTCCCCTCATCAGGGCGTGCTTGTTTGTTTTTAATGACAAAAAAAGTTATTCTATTTTTGGCAAACGTAACACCATAAGTGAAATGAATAAGCCTCAGGCAGAAGGAAATGCAAATTCACACCTGTACAATAGAGGACACAGCTCAGACAAAGAAAGTTCAGCACTCTTCAACAATAAAAACAAAAAAAAATTAAATAAATGTGATGTTTATCTAAAGTCATTTTTTGCTTAGTATGGTTGGATCATTGAAGGTCAACAGCAAAGGTATTGGTTAATAAAGTGAAATTAAATACATAAAGTAAATTTGTGTTATTTAACATTTAATTAGTGCAGGTTTGCGTAATATTCTGAGCTTGCATTTCATTATTTTTATTCATTTTGAGGAATACTGAATCTGTTTTTGTGCAAGTGAGATGAGTAAATGCATGTTCACATTTAGCAACTCACATTACTTGTAATGCTTTACCCCCAGCACTGCCAATGATTACAAGGTCAACTATAAAGGTCTCAGACATTGCGGTACATCCACATCACACAATCTGCAGTGAGAACTGAAGCATCCGATTTATAACTAGTCAGCTGATTTGCGTTCTTTACATAGCAGTGATAAACATAATGAAAGGAGTGGATGCCTGCAGGTGTGTTTACCTGACCAGATCTCTCCAGGATGGTGATCAACTCAGAAGCTACTTTCCAGTCTTCTCTTGTTACCAGGGTTACAGAGGCACCAGACCTCCTAAGTCAAGATATGGACTCAATTACATAAAGAGCCTGAATGGTTGCATTTTTTATTACAGTTCTTATTGTTTCTATCATTTCACAGTCACACCCATCCCTGTTTGACTCACCCTGCTCGACCAGTTCTCCCGACACGGTGCACATACTCCTCCACATTCCGAGGGAAGTCATAGTTGAAAACATGCGTGATGTCATGAACATCTAGCCCCCGAGAGGCCAGGTCGGTCGCCACCAGAATCCGCACACGACCTTTGACAGTGGCCACGGACAGGTAGATAATCTCAGAGATCAGTTTTGGTTAAATATATAAGGTCCAGGTACAAATAGCTGACTGCAGCGAAAAATGTCATTTTGCTTAACTAAGTCTCCATTTTCTGTGCCAACTAGTGCTAACAAACAGTCAGTTTGAGTAGTTGGACAACAACAACATTCACTCAACCAAAGGAGACTACCTTTCGTCCAAACAAGGAAGACTGGGTCATCCTTTTTACAATTCTCATGCTTTTAGGGTCCACTTTTCTATTTACTGCTTACCAACATACCATCTCTAAAGTCCTGCAGTGCCTCTTCTCTGTCGCTTTGCTCTCTGTCTCCATGCAGAGACTGAACTGCTACACCCTGCAGACACAGGTCACTGGAGAGGTCATCGGCTCTATGCAGCAGCAGGAAAGAGAAATCACAGTGAGAATCTGTTTCTCAAATGGTTTTGCTTCATGATTTTACTCTGGAATCAACACAGTTTGGTATACAGTTTTGGTTGATCATACTCTCGCAGGTCATTAATTCACCACAAACAAATTGTGGCCATTGTTCAAGCGAGTCTTAATGCTGTCCAGTGCACTGGGGTGTGGAAGAACAAAACCTTTGACTATTAAAAGTAAGTGACAAGAAGAATTTTATAACCACATATAATAAACGGACACACCCTCTGACAATGGAGAAATGCCAAGTTTCATTTTTAGAAAAGAGAAGCATTTCCCCACAATCAACCACCTTTCAAGAGAACACATGTGCAATGACTGCCTGTCACGTCAAGTGATCATAATATAATTGATATTATGCAATACCATTTCAGCAGAATTTGAATGTGCTTACAGAAACTCCTCCCATATCCTGTTTTGTGGAATTGAACCAAGTTTCCTCTCATTTAAGTTTCGCTCTGAGAAACTCACTTTATTTTTTTCCCAACGAATATTAGTACTTTGTCTTGAGGCTCCATTCGGTGGATGAAGTCAAAAACATAGTCTTTTTTTTCTTCCTCCTGAACGAACAGCACTGTCTGATGAACAGTGTTCACCGCCTGAGGGAGACAGATGCAGAAGGGGAATTAACTGGGGACTTTTAATAAGGAGGCCAAACAGAAAAGTTATATTTGACCTGGTATTTGGGCATTACCCATTATAACTGTAACTGTTCACTCACTGCTAGATCTAAGGTTCCCACATAAACCATCATGGGCTCTTTCAGGTAGGATTTGGCCAGCCGCCTAACACCTGTTGGCCAGGTGGCACTGTAGTAGAAAGAGAGAAAATTACATTAAATTAATGCAGCAAAAAAGCAATCATCCAAACTTCATGATAAAGCATTTAAACTCTTGAAAAATACTAGCCCCAATTCTGCATTTAAAAGCTAATTCACACTGCAACAACAGACACAATTTTTTCCGTGTTTTGTTGGATCAGTGCGTTACTCGTGTTGGCATCTTCTCAGATATTCTACAAATCAATAAACAGCAAAAGAACATGTTCAGATGCCATTTGTAGGGTCGTGCGTACTATAGAAGTGATGTACTGAAATCTGACGAATGTCTGCCTTTAAAATATTGTTTTCAGATCAACAAACATTGTATTGCAACGACAACAACAACGACAACAATGACGACAACAACGACGACAACAACGACGACAACAACGACGACAACAACGACAACGACAACAACAACGACGACAACAACGACGACAACAACGACGACAACAACGACGACGACAACAAAAATCACCTAGTCATTACAGTTTGTCTGTCAGGTCGAATATCTAGAATGATTTTCATGATTTGAGGTTCAAAGCCCATATCCAACATTCTATCAGCCTCATCCAACACCTGGAACAAGAGAAAAACAACACAAATGTATCCAACATTAATTCAAACCTAGTTTAAAAATTTTGCCTAAAAACACATTCGTTACTGTCCCAGTATGCACTTTTACCATTAACTTACCAGATAGGTGATGGAGCGCAAGTTGATGAGCTCATTCATCTGCAGATCGTTTAATCGTCCTGGTGTGGCAATGACTATGTCCACACCACTGGTCACTACTTTAATCTGGGCCTTTCGGTCACCTCCTCCATAGATACAGATGCTACAGCAATGAAATTAATTTTGAGCAAACAAACAGAGAAAGCAGGACACCAGATGAATTCTTAAATGATATGTTTTACATAACATTCTAATTGATTTGGGGGACTTCTGGTTACAGCACCTTTTAAATCCTTTGTAGCTGTATTTGTTGCACTCGGTTTCAATCTGGAGGGCCAGCTCACGAGTGGGAGTCAAAACCAACATGCCAGGGCCATCTCTCCTGTCCCTGGGCCTGCAATAATTATGTATACCAATCAGTGAAGTTAAGGAATGTACAGGAGTAAAACTAACTAAATAAATAAAAAAATTTTTAAACAAAAAAATAAATAAATAAATAAATAAATAAAAAGACAGAGCACTGATACTCTGGTACAGACTTACACAGGTTGCTCATCCATATGAATAAAGCCAGGAAGCAGGTAGGCCAAAGTTTTGCCTGTTCCTGTCTGGGCTATTCCAATCAGATCTATTCCTTTCAGGATGATTGGCCAGGCCTGTGACTGAATCATAAGACAAAATAATTAGGATTACATTCATCCCCAACATGTGATGCTTTACATCTAGTAGAAAAACAATATGGTATAAACAAACACATGAGAGAGAGGTTTCTTCACCTGAATGGGAGTTGGCTTTTGAAATCCCACTCTGACAATGTTTTCCATTATTCCAGGATAGTAAACAAAAGCCTCCTCAAAAGTGCACACTGGATTGGGAATGGTTCTTTTATCCTCGTCTTTCAGATCATCCACAAAGATGTTGTTGTTCTCTTTTCTGTTAGAGTAGAGAAAAGCAGATGTACAAAGTCAAATACAAACATGCAGTGTTGCAATAATTTTATCTCAATAGTTTTAGATGTGTTTTGTGTCAAAGAAATAAACTATCTTTTTGCAAAAAGTGGCACTTTTAAAACTTATGCTATAATGCAGTATTTTTCAAACAGGAGCCTCAGCAAACTTTCAAGAGGGCCTCAAAATGACAAAATAAGCTAAAACAAATAAAATATTGAATATTTCAATTCATGAACTCAACAACTGTTTGATTCATTTGAAGAACCAGGATTCCCACAATCTTGGAATACCAGGATATATGGAGTTAGCCTAATTTTAAAAGTGTAATTTCCAGACCTGGAAACCTCATGCAATAAAAAACAAACGAACAAACAAAACAAAAACTCTGAAGAACATTCAGCTCCTAAAATATTATGTTTATTTTATTTTTGTATATTTATTTATTTATTTTACAGAAACTAGGTGCTCACAGATTAAAAAGCAAAACAAAACTGGGGCAAGAGGGCCTTTGAATATTGCTGTGGACAATGGAGGGACATGGAGTGAAAAAGGTTAAACCACGGCTACAATGGCTTCTTATAATTAGATTTAGTATTAAAAGAGTATACGAGAAAAAAAAAACAAGTAAAACAGCACACACAAAAGACCTTGTATCGTTCAGTAAAGATACATTTTCCAAAGTACATTGTTTTTCCTCACCTAAAACATTAAAATAATAAAACACTCACATTCAAAGCATTAAAGGAACACTCCACTTTTTTTGAAAATAGGCTAATTTTCCAACTCCCCTAGAGTTAAACAGTTGAGTTTTACCGTTTTCGTATCCATTCAGCCGATCTCCGGTTCTGGCGGTACCACTTTTAGCATAGCTTAGCATAGTTCATTGAATCTGATTAGACCGTTAGCATCGCGCTTAAAAATTTTCCTATTTAAAACTTGACTCTTCTGTAGTTAAATCGTGTACTAAAACCGACAGAAAATAAAAAGTTGTGATTTTCTAGGCTGATATGGCTAGGAACTATACTCTCATTCAGGCGTAATAATCAAGGAACTTTGCTGCCGTTCCATGGCTGCAGCAGTGCAATGATATTATGCAACGCCTGTGAGCCCCTGCTTGCACAGGGAACATGCCTTGCAACCATGGAGACGTTTGTGAGAGACGCTGCGTAATATCATTGCACTGCTGCACCCATGATACGGCAGCAAAGTTCCTTGATTATTACGCCTGAATGAGAGTATAGTTCCTAGCCATATCAGCCTAGAAAATCACAACTTTTCATTTTCCATCGGTCTTAGTACACGATGTAACTACAGAAGAGTCAAGTTTTAAATAGGAAAAATATCAAAACTCTTTTGGTCATTTTTAAGCGCAATGCTAACGGTCTAATCAGATTCAATGAACTATGCTAAGCTATGCTAAAAGTGGTACCGCCAGAACCAGAGATCGGCTGAATGGATTTGAAAACGGTAAAACTCAACTGTTTAACTCTAGGGGAGTTGGAAAATTAGCCTATTTTCAAAAAAAGTGGAGTGTTCCTTTAAATACTAGCACAAGTTTCTGAACTAGGATAATAGCAAGCATGCCACAACATTCTTATCTCAGATTATTCAGAAGGTTTGTTATTAAGAGAAATGCTGCCATCTGTGGGCTAATCTGAAGACAACAAGTTCAGACCAGTCTTACCTCCAGATTTTGACTTCTTCTGCACTACGAGCTGCCACTGACTTTGCTTCAATATAGAAATCCTTCTTTAGAGTGGGAAGATCTACAGAAACCAAAATAACCGTTAAAACAGGCATAGTACTTATAGGCCTGGTTTCACAAACGGGGCTTAGATTAAGCCAGGATTAGACCTTAGTTTAATTAGAACATTTAAGTAGCTTTTATAAACATGCTTTAGAAAAAAAACATTACTGTGTGCATCTTGAGACAAAACAAAGGCCCTGACATATTTTAATATACAAGTTGCTTTTAGTTAAAACAGCGCAAACATGCATTTTAGTCTGGGACCAGGCTTAAGGATAGTATTTTATATCAGACTATATATATTACATGCAGTATATCAACCAAATTTACATAAGTGTAAATATGTAATACAGGTTTGGGACAACATAAGGGAGAGTAAATGATGACAGAACTAATCTGACGTAATGATCACATCATCAACACTAGAGCTTCTAGAGACCCACCTTGCCATTTAATAGCTTCATATTTATCACGGTTTTCTCTCAGTGCAGTCCAGTCAATAGGTACAGGTGTTGGAGCAGCTGCAGCCACAGCTCGTACAGCAGAAGCGGGCCAGCAGGAGTCACCCTGATATCCTGCATTGCTATTTCCTGGAGATTCAATGTTAAACCTAAATTATCTGTAATTAACATTGCAAATAAAAAGCACAGATTCTTGTATCTTAGGGATTTAAGTGCTCTTCTACCATTGCGGAATCCAGGACCTCTGACAGAGTTCCCATGCACCAGATCTTCAATCATGTCTTTGGCTTTGAGTTGAGCATCACAGCTTCCAAAGATAAGCACCTCAGCATCATGCGCACCACGGCTTATCTGCCAATCAAACATAATTCAAATTGTCATGTGTTACACACAATGTGAAAGGATTAGAATGGTTTACTTGCATATGAAAATTATCATGAAGATGTCATGCATGTTGTTCAAAAGCCATATGCCCTTTTCTTCCGAACAAAAAAAAAAAGTGAATTTTCAAGAAATATACCCCATACATGACACAACATTGACAGTTTCCCTTATCAACATTGAACTGAAATTAGCTAAATGATGACACTATTGACTTATATAGAGCTGCTTATAGCTGAAATTAAAGTTTTCATAATAGATGAATTTGGCAAATTTAAAATTGTTATTGAACTGAATTGGACTGATTAACGACAGACTTCTGTAGAACTGTTTTATAGCAGAAATTAAAAGTTGTTTCATAATTCATTAACTGTGCAATTATTGAATTTAATCAAATCAACATTGAGCTGAATTGGACTGAATAATGACACTGTCCTCTTCTGTAGAGCTTCTTAACAGTGGATATTAAAGTAATTTCATAACTGATGGATTTGGCAATAATTTTTTTGCATTTTTGCACTTCATTTGCATCCAAAGAATTTTAAACTGCTTTAGGTGTGACATGCTAAAAGGGAGATCTAACTTAACTCTTTTCCAAACAGCGTTTTTTTGTTGTTGTTGTTGCCATTCATCTCCAACATTTTTATATTTATGTAGCAAAAGTAGAACAGTTTTATTCTAGTTAAATGCATTTTTACCAATAGTTGAATGTGGGTAAGTTTAAAGGTCCCGTTCTTCGTGATCCCATGTTTCAAACTTTAGTTAGTGTGTAATGTTGCTGTTAGAGTATAAATAAAATCTGTAAAATTTTAAAGCTCAAAGTTCAATGTCAAGCGAGATATTTTATTTAACAGAAGTCGCCTACATCAAACGGCCAGTTTGGACTACATCCCTCTACTTCCTTCTTTAATGACATCACTAAAAAAGTTTTTTGACTAACTTCCGCCCACAGGAATACACAAGTGTTGCGTTTGTAGAGTGTGTTTGTCGCCATGTCATCGAAATGGTGTTATTTTCATCCTGCAGTCCAATCACCTTTGTTTGGCCTTCCCAGGGACGCTGTACTTCGAGATCAATGGTTACAATTTATGTTTAACTCGGTTCCCAAAAATTATAATTGTGGTATCCTTACTGCAATAGTAAATGTTGGACTGCAGTGCACATAATGGCCACAAGAGGGGACTATGTTTATGTATATGGCTGTTTTCCGTATGAGGTACTCTTCTGAGTGAGTGCTAACGTTGTACATTTTCTGTCACTGCTTGTGGAGATTAAAGAGTTCAGTCTCTCGGGAATTATTGTCTTTTGTGTTCATTCGGCACAACACCACAATAATCCACATATAAAACTATGTGCAGCACACGTTATGGTAAGAGGCGTGACCTTTCCGGGCAAGGAGCGCTAAGCTGCTGTCGAATCACAACACAGGAACCGCTGGCACGATCAGAACTCGTTACGTATTTCTGAAGGAGGGACTTCATAGAACAAGGAAGTCATCAGCTCGTTTTTATGACAGTGGAAACAGCAGTATACAGATAAGTAAATTATGTGAAAAATACTGTGTTTTTTTACACGCGAAACATGAACACATGTTATATTGCACACTATAAACACAATCAAAGCTTTAATTGAAAGGGACCTTTAAATTGAAATTTGATCCAGATAGTCTTCTCTTTCAGAAGTTGTGTACTAGCGCCTCCTACCGTATAACAGTAAAAACGACAGAAAGTCAGTGGCGGATGTGTCTCAAATGATGTTTGAGTGTGTCAATAGCGGGGAAAGAGTTAAAGGGTTAGTTCACCCAAAAATTAAAATTCTGTCATTTATTACTTACCACACCCGTAAGACCTTCGTTAATCTTAATACACCGATTCACTGTGCTCCGAAGCTTCCTGAAGCATTGTTTTGAAATTGGCCATCACTAAATAAGTCGTTATTTAGTTTTTTTGCCGCACCAAAAGTATTCACGTCGCTTTATAATATTAATATTGAGCCACTGTACTCACATGAACCGACTTAAATATGTTTTTAGTACCTTTATGGATCTTGACAGAGGAAGTGTCATTGCTCCCTATGGAGGACTCACGGAGCCATCGGATTTCAACTAAAATATCTTAATTTGTATTCCGAAGATTAACGAAGGTCTTACGGGTGTGAAACGACATGAGGGTAAGTAATAAACGACAGAATTTTCATTTTTGGGTGAACTACGTTAACCCTTTAAGCTCTAGTGTGTAGATACAGGTTCTTCTGAGCTTTTTACATGTGACTGCCAACATTTATGGTAGCACTAGTGTATTTAACTTGCCTTTATCGATGCTCCACTGCTCTCTTCGAGCTCCCGAATTTTCGCACCACCTCGACCTGGGCAAACAGAGACACACGAGACAGTCAAACAGTAGTGATGGATGTCCAACTAACTTCCACGAATCGTTCTTTTTAACAGTTCCAAAGACCCGCATAAAAAAACGATTCAGGCATTCTTCGATCAGCCAGATCCTCGGTTCACAACAAATGATCTGACTATCACTTCACTCATCGGTTGTCGAGAACCGCGCGGGCCGAACAAGTCGCATAATTGAACGAATCGATTTTGTGAATAGTTTCCACCTATTCAGTTGACAAAAACTGCTGCATGCCTAAATGTTCCACACATACACCTGTGTCTTACCTATTATCCTCCCCACCAAAGAATTCTCCACATGTAGAGTTTCCGGTGATGAACCTGATCCGTCTCCACTACTACGACATCCTGTAGGTCCAGCCCTGGGACGACTGTAACTATTGTTTTTACCGGCTTCACCGTCACAAATATTTGATTCAACGTCTCGGTCCCTCCAGTTTGTCCACTGCTCGCCCTCTCTAACGTTACCAAACTTTGCGCCGACACTCGTGGCTTCTCGGCTTCGCGCGCCTCTCAAAGACGGAGGCCTCCATGACTGTACCGGGGCGTTTTTAACGTGTAACGTTAACGGCTTTGAAATCGCCACACCACCCGCATCGTATTCATCTTCCCAGTCCGACATTTAAAACAAACATACAAGAACACAAGTTTAGATAATCGACGCTTCCTTCCCAATGTACGCAGATCAGAAACCTCGATCAATATCCGCTCACGTGATCGCAAATGGGAACCATAGCAACTGTAATTTACGTTAGTTACTGCTATGAAAGTAATGAAAAAGCTTTAGTAATATCCTTTCTTATTTATTGACAGTGGCAATTAATACCAAATTTACCATTTTTTTTTTATAGTAACAGTGATATTTTGGTGTACGACATTGTTATTTAAATGATATCTATTTTTTAAATTATTTACAGAATATATGATTAAAGGCCTCGTACTAATTGATGCAATACCTTTGCGGACCACTGGGTGTTGACAGCCACTGCAATAAAGGGCTTTCGGCCCAAAAAAGAACTAAAACTGAGCAAGACAAGGCATACAGACATTAACATCAAGCAAACTAGAGCAAGTTTCAAGTCTTTTGTTTATTTAAGTATTATCATGATCATAAATTTTCATTTTGCATTTTTCAATCAGAGCATCAACTCTGTTATGTGCACAATGATGAAATAAATTATTCTGAATGACAGAGAACACTAGCATTATCAAGCATGTATATTAAGGCCAGTTTCTGTGTAATAAATTATTTGATCTGGTGGTAAAACAAAGAAATGCTGCTTTAACTGACAGACGCTTTAAGTTCACAGCCAAACAGAGTATGTGCAATTATCGAAATATAAACATAATTTCAATAAGAGTTCAAGGTATGAGTGCTGTTATGGATACAGAAGTTTTATATCTGTTTAATAAAATGCAAAAAGGCACCGTAAAACATTGAATTACAAATTAAAGAAGACTTTCAGAAAATCAATAACAATAGTAATATTAATTATAATGTGTTAAGAAGACTAATATTTCTGTACAACCTTTTTCTGCATTTCAAGCATCAATTAGTTGTTGACATTTTCTCAGTTCGATTCTCAGGTGCCTATATTATTTACCTCAACTCTAGAGCAAAATAAGCATCTCAACTATCTCTGGATTATAAATCTTATTTAAAGCATATTCATGTTAAAAACGATTCATCACATTTGCAGGTTTCCTCAACACATCTGAACAGTTGTGCTTCCAATTGTACAGTGCCAAAAACATCCTCAATGTACACCTCGGATGCTTTTAACGAAAAGGGAAAACAAAACAAATTAACACAGCTAATCATGATTATTCTACATACACATAACCATACAAGTTACATTCTAAGTTATACAGACAAGCATTTTAGCTAAAGCACTCATCGTACCATTCAGAATTATGGAATTAAAAGAAAAAAGTGTAGAACAGAGGTTACAAAGCTGAGGTTTAGGTATAAGATGCCTGCTTGCTACAGAATTTGAAAGGGGAAAAAAAAAATAATCAGAAAAAATACAACAAAAATGAGATATTGCCGCAATTCCAATAGAAACACATTTGTGAGACTTTCTACTTGACAGCCAGATCTTTTCTGATTATATGGATGCAGGTTACAAAGCAATCAAAATACATGTAAAATTTACTTACAATCATTAGTTATGATATTGTGACTGTGATTTATTGTCAAGATTGAAAAGGATGTATTACCTTCCTTTTTTCTTTTTTTACATTTTAGCAGCCAAATATCTACACGAGGTCTTGGAATTAGTAAATTCAGAAATCAGTGCTCTTCAAAAAGCCTGATCTCACAGGACGTTACACCATAACATCCCTCTAGTAACAGCATTCATCTTTCTTCACATGATAAGACTCTCAGGTTAAGTGGTTACATGGCTAAATTAAGAAAGCTACAAGTGAAGATGCATTTGTTTCTTAACATGGCTTAACATGGTTTTGGACCAAGACCATCTGGTTTACTGCTATTCCCTCCATAATTCTTAACACATGCAAATGAGTGGACCGCCAAACATTCAGAAGGAAGTGAGAAATGAAACCCAATGCTGAGCGAGGGCTTATTACTACAGGTGCATACACGCTTCCAATCCTATTTGCTGTTGCATTTTAAACATGCCGAGTCCATGCAAGCCTGAAAGAAGTGCTCATTCAGTACCATAACTCTTCATAACTGTCTATGGGTTAAATGAAAGTTAAGCTCAAACAACAGTGTATATATTGTTGATTAACACAAAAAAAATAAGTTCAAAACATCCCAACTCGTCTCTTCTTCAGTTGGCATGAAATGGAAATTCACCCTCTCTAAATGCATATACAGTAGATTAGAGTGAGCCACTCGCAATGGAAATGAATAGGGACAATGTCAGTGCTATCAGCTTCACATAAATTCTCTGCTAAAACATATGTGAACTTTAAAGCCTCTCAAAACTGCATTTTTGGAGAAGCCTTGCTGAATGGTTTTATCTGTACTGGATAACTAATACGTCATATGTAATATGTTTAGCATGTTGAAAGTTTTCCAGTGAGGTTTTGGTAACTTAAAGGGATAGTTCACCCAAAAATGTAAATTCTGTCATCATTTACTCTTCCTCGTGTTGTTCAAAACCTGTATTAATTTCTTTCTTGTGCTGAACAAAAGATATTTTGAATACTAGTGGTAACCAAACAGTTTCTGGTCCCCATTGACTTCCATAGTATTATATAGTCAATGGGGACCAGAAACTGTTTGGTTACCACCGGTATTCAAAATATCTTGTGTTCAGCACAAGAAAGAAATTCATGCAGGTTTAGAACAACTTGAGAGTGAGTAAATGACAGTGTTGTCAGATGTACGATAATTTTGACCTCTGTACGATCAATAATGAAAAAAATTCCATAATGTACGATAATTTCAGAATTTTGTGACACTTCAAATGATGGTTGTTGTAATCATAGGGCTTCTATTGATCTAGATGTGGATCCTACGTCTGCTGTCATGATTGTGAGGAGAACGTGGTGTTAGGCATCTCACGTTAGGTCTTCTCGGGCAATCATCATGGAGAATGACTCTCTCTCTCACAAGCACAAGCCGTGGTACTTAGATCATTTTTTTCCTAGCAATATAGACAATGAGTGCTGAAAAGTAAGGCGAAGACAGGGGAGAGGCGAAGTTTGTGTCAAAAAGTTGTTGGTCTAAATAAATAGCTGTATTATGTACGTTTGACTCGTGTACGATCATTTTCTTCCAGATACGATAATTTTGAGCTTCTGGTACAATACTTTTCCAATCTAGCAACATTAGGAAATAATGACAGAATTTTCATTTTTGGGTGAACTATCCCTTTAAGAAGACGCAGAAATTAGTTGCGTGTCATTTAAAGTTTTAGATCCAGTCACTGTGGTCTGTGCACAACTCAAACGCTACATTCTCCACTCAGATATAAAAGCTGTTGTCTGTTAATGAAGTTTACAGATGAACTCTCACTTCAAATGAACTTTTGTTGTCTGAATTGAAGACTTTTTTTAGTCACCATCTATGATATTACTTTAGTCACTGTTGCTGTTGTTAAAAGTAACAGATTTTATTGTAAGCTGCTGCACGAACAGGACATTTCGAGACTCAAACCTGTAAGTAAATAACAAGGTGAATGTACCATTAGTAAGTGATTTTTGTCTCACTAACTTAAACTGCTTGTGTCGTGTGGCTATACTATTGAAACAGTGAGTACTGTATATTAATGTTTACCAATTAGCCCCATTCACTTCCATTGTAAGTGCCTCACTGTAACTAAGTATTATTATTTGGTAAAGAAACTTTTGAGGTGATCAGTATTATTCCACAAATGCTGTCGATTGAGCTTAACATACATTAACCCAGAATATTTTATTAATGCTTCTTCCCCAACAGTTTCTCATTAATACAAATTCTCTTTTTTGACAAATTGTCCATGCAATGATATGTACGTATAAACAGAAATGTATGAACAGCATGTCTTTTTCTTGTGAAAATTAGAAAACATATAGAGCGTACAGGACGCTCCATTTCCTTTGGAAAAGAAGAACATGAGGGACATGAGGTTGTGTCCAGTCTACACAGTGAAGTTCCTGTGCTCCGGGGGTTACTCGAGGCATACGTGAGGCAAGTTATGGGACTCGAGACTATCTCTTGGTCCAGCCTGGCTGGGAGACGGCCCACTGGCTCCTGTCCGTAGCAGCTCAGAAGAGAAGGTTGTATCGTTGCTTTGTTGGAGGAGGAAGCTATCGCTCTCCGTGGTGTCCAACTCTTTGTCATTGATGAACAGCTCTGTATCGCCCCAGTCAGCCAGCGGCTCGCGGTCGCTGGACTCATTGTTGCTGCTGCCGCTGCTCCGAGTGGACAGGCTGGGATGGCAGTCCGCGGCAGATGGTAGCATGAGGTTCTGAGCGGAAAGAGACTTTCCGAGCCCACGCTCAACCTGTAGCGAGGCAGCTGCTGAGGAAGACATGAGCATTAGAGGATCAATGTCAAGGCTCAAGTGTCTTCTCCACGACCCATCTTCCTTGGAGTTGCGCTCGGGCTTGTCCCGTAGCTGTACCGTGCTTTGAATACTCTCAGCCTCCCTGTCCGACTCAACCTCGGTTTGGGTACTCAACAGGCAATTGCTCAGACACTCCGCCCGGCTCTCCTGTAGCGTCTCTGGGATAAGGCCCGTAGGCCGGCCTTGAGGCGTTGGTACCATAGGCGGGAGCTGAAGGGTCGCTGAGGTCGAATGGATTGTCGGGACCGGCCTGGTCAGCTCACTGAACCGCTGGTGACTTCTGGAAAGGTTGTTGGGGGTGAGAATGGGAGGAGGAGACACTGGGTAGAAACTGTCCGGGCTGGAGGGTTGGTTGTTTAGAAGAGGAGAAGGAGAGTAAGAGGAGGCTGAATGTGGGTAACCAGTACCCAAGTTGAGTTCACTGGGGGCCAGAGCAAGATGCAGACCACGGTGTAGGTTACTGCTGCCTGAATGAGACACGCTGCTGCCGGTAAGCTGAGAGGATGATGACAAATCCTTGCTATGGATGGAGCTTTGGTAGTCGGAGGTCTGATCCAGCTCGAACAGTGGCAAAGCAGAGAGACCAAGCATCGAAGACGAGCCTTTCTGCAACACCTGCCGGTATATATCCAACAACGAGTCCAGCTTTGACTCAATGGACTGGACCTATGTTAAATAAGAAATCACATTGAATGTTCCTGAATTTTATGCTTAATTATCATAAATGTGTACAAGTACACTACTGTTCAAAATTTGGGGTTGGTACAATTTTTTTTGTTTTTGAAAGCAGTCTCTTATGTTCACCAAGGCTGCATTTATTTGACAAAAAACAGTAAAATTGTTTAATATTATTACACTTGTACAAATTAAAATAACTGTTTCTATTATAATATATTTTAAAATATTATTTATTCCTGTGATACCAAAGCTGAATTTTCAGCATCATTACTCCAGTCTTCAGTGTCACATGATCCTTTCAGAAATCATTCTAACATTCTGATTTGCTGCTCATGAAACATTTCTTATTATCATCAATGTTGAAAACAGTTGTGTTGCTTAGTATTTTGTGGAAACCATGATACTTTTTTTTCTTTGATGAATAAAAAATTCAAAAGAACAGGATTTATTTGTAAAATATAACTCTTCGTAATATTATTTATAAATAATTTTACTGAGACTTTTTATCAATATAATGTATCCTTGCTGAATAAAAGATTTTTTAATTTAAATAAAAAGTAAAAAAAAAAAAATAATAATCTTATGAACCCCAAACTTTTAAACGTAGTGTATGTTTCATTAGACCGAATTCATATGGCTTACTTGTCTCTCTACTTTACAGACACGGCCAAGCATGCTCATGTCATGCTCCAGGGACTCTCCTTCTGGGAGGATTTTCTCCCTGCCTTTCCTGTCTACCGATATCTGCCCTTTTCCTAGTATTTGATCCACCCTGAGGAAAAAAACAAACAAACAAATAGATGATTTTGAGCATACGTGAAGATGTACACCTTTAAACTTCTGTTCCTCAAGCTTGAGCATGGCACAGCACAGCAGGATAAGACTGGACTTTGGTTAGTGAAAAAGAAATGAAGTTAGTGCATCACCATCATCTATTTTTTTCTATGTTATAAAGACGGTAAGAAAGAGATGCTGATTTATATTTTTCTAAACGATTTAACTACAGTCAATACAATTGAGAATTGGATTATTTACTTTATAAATGTTACTTGCTCTAATGTAAGGATTGTCAGTATCTGATCTACCTACGGTTAAAATATTAAATTCAGAATGATAAACAATATTCCAGAGAAACCCCTAGTGTGTTTCCATGCAGAAATTATGCAGACCATGTACACTACATTATTTATAATCATTCATGGATTTCACATTTCAGCATGTGACTCTGTGTTTGTGTTGTTAGAAAAGCTGTTTTATTGTTCCTCGTCTCTCCAAATTTATCATGCAAGAGTAGTTTGAGTTAAACCAACATCAATCAGCTGAACCAAGAGTGTGTGCTACACAATTTATAATCATCTCCTTGGTTGAAAACACATCACTATTTATTAATCACATTGAAGTCCAATGATGAAGATTATGTGTAATACACCAAAAAGTTAAGAGGTCTGTAAACCCCATATGTTATTGGTTCTCAACCAGGGGGTTCCAAGGGGGTTTTAAGATGACTTAAAATGACATTAAAATAAACTAAAATGACTAAAAGCCAAGATATTCCTTATTTTAATTCGGTTACTCAATAGCCACGGTATTGAAAAACCTTGATATATGAGGCGGCTTCATTTAAACGTGTGATTTGTAGACTTGGAAAGTCGTAAAAAATCATAAAACTCTGTGGGCAATTTTTTTTATGGATATGCATTTCTAGTTATGTCAAAAAAAATCTTTAACCAGAAATTTATGAACAACTGGCAGTCATGGGGCCTTTGAATATTGTTGTGAACAAAGGGGGGGCCTTGCAGTCAAAAAGGTTGAGAACCACTGTCATTTAGATTGATTGTGGATACTGATTTTGTTTACTAGGTGAATGGATGTGTAGGTAGTTCCAGTTCTGATAACATATGGAAATAAACCCTTTGAATAGTTTTGGTTAAATACATCATCACCATTGGACCTAATGCACAGTATGAACTGATTCAGGTAAGTATAGCCCCACGACTAGTCCCCCAGCCTTCTACAGGCCTCTGACCCAGCATGCTTCTTCTTGCTTTGGCTGTAATACAAGTGGAGAGAGGGAGAGGAAAGGTTCCTGGCTTTGGTGCTGAGTGTCTGATGTGGACCCACAGCTGTGGCGAGTCTAGATGAGAAAACATACGGGAGTCAAGTACATTTTTAAGGTTGTGCTGTCAAGGAAAGGAAGTAGAGGAGGAGAAAGATGGTTGAGGAGAATGAGCTTATGGCACCAAGACAAGATACTACTGGGGCTGGTTGCATAAACTGCTAAGACTAGTCTTACAATTTAGTCACCTTTTTTTTTTTTTTTTTTAAGATAGATTACCACTAATTAACGGTTAGTTGTTCGTACTAGTTCTTAAGACAAAGTATGGTAGCACTTTATTTTACAGTCCTGTCCTGTACTTATTATAGTAATTGCAATAACTAGGTACTAATCCTGAACCTACCCTTAAACCTAAACTTAACCCATGTAGTTGCCTTATATTGCCCAGTACTTTCTTAGGTAAGTACACGGTAAGTACTTGTAAGTGCACGTACTGTAAAATAAAGTGCAACCCAAAGTATTAACATAATGGCTA
This sequence comes from Chanodichthys erythropterus, assembly GCF_024489055.1. Lineage (NCBI taxonomy): Eukaryota > Metazoa > Chordata > Actinopteri > Cypriniformes > Xenocyprididae > Chanodichthys > Chanodichthys erythropterus. Next base: position 17,275,679 of record NC_090225.1, read on the forward strand.
TGTTTATGCAACTGGCCCCTGATCTGAGTTACATGCATATAGATACATCTCAGAAACATATTAATGATCAAACCAAATATCTAGTTTAAATCTCTTAACTGTTGCTTTAAAGTCAGTGTTCAAACTCAATCACTGAGGTATCAACAATTTAAGCCTAAATGTCAGTTAGAGATGGTTGCTCAAATCAGAGCAGTTGATTACACACCTGTTGTTATTACAATATTAAAGAAGGGCAACATTTTATTATGCTATTTTTTGATTAGCAAGTCATTCCATGCCGGATGAAATGTTTTACGAACTGTATGAGAACTAAGCTTTGGGATACAAACCCAAATGCTAGAGAAAGCCAGGAGAAATCAATCAAAAAGTTAGTCCAATACACAGGCACATTTGTTCTAACACCATGCACCGCATAACAGTTATGCTGGTTTAGCATCGGCCAACCTTGTTAAACAAGAGAAAGTTTTGCATGATGAAAAGCAGAGGAACAAGGATTTGTAGGACAGAGCCAACAGCTTGAGGCTTTGGGTCAGTGACGTATCACAAACATTTAATGTATATATATAATGTATGTGTGTATAAAAACAAGCAAAAATTATTTGCCAATGAGCTAATGAACTTCATTCAATATATATTTTCTGAAAAAAAGTCTTATCTTACAAAATATATCTTGATTTAAGGATTTATTATTTTTATATAGTGCTTATCTGTGTAATGTTCATGTCCAGAAGGTAATGGTCACTAAGGATTTGGACACACAGCCTCAGCAAATGACTCATGTCTGGATGTTTCAGAGTTAAAAGGGTTTGGGGTAGGGAATTGTGGGTCGGCTGACCCTGGGGAGGAGTGTTTCCTCTTGGCCTGGCTGTAATACAAGTGCAGGGAAGGAGAAGAAAAGGTCTTGGCTTTGGTTCTCAAGGTCTGTGGACCCACAATGGTGTCCAACCTGAATGGGAGAGCGCAGACAGGGAGATAAGACAGACATGGACATGTAGATGTAGAAAGTATGCATAAGAAAACAAAGTTGTTGAATTACTTTCTGTACGGTTCAGCTAAATAATAACTTTCTTTGAATATGTCTTTGTGCTAACTACATTTGTTGATGTGTATCGTGTAAGTGAGAAATTTATGCAAAAAAACAAAACAAAGTACAACTATAAACATAAATGAATTTATAACTTTCAGTCACATGTTGAAGTTGAACATATTTTTGCCATATAAAAAGGGATGGTTTGTCTCACCTAGTCTGGAGACTCTTGATACGGCATAACATATCCAGGTGACCAGCAGAATATTGCTCAATCACATCTTTCACATCATACGGTCGCAGCGTCTCCTTAAACTTCTTCTTGGCCACATGGAATTTCATTATCCTGAAACAAGAAAAAAGACTCAATTAACTTTTGAGAAATTATATAACACCATACTGAAACACAAGCAAATGTGCTAAAGGTAATGATGCAATACTTTTTTCCCGTATTTTCTGTTTTTTTCAGACACAAAATTTTATAAGTAATTATTTAAATAAAGACTTTTCTTATGTTTTTTTTTTTTAAAACCATGAATAATATTAATTGTTTCATGAACCTCATTAAGTTTTGATAGCTTTATACTTAATACAAGAATAAAACAAAAAGGTAAGCAAAATTAACTTCGAAAATAAATGCAGTCTTTAAAGCATATTAAAGGGTTAGTTCACCCAAAAAATGAAAATTCTGTCATTTATTACTTACCCTCATGTCGTTTCACACCCGTAAGACCTTCGTTCATCTTCAGAACACAAATTAAGATATTTTATTTGAAATCCGATGGCTCCACGAGGCCTCCATAGGGAGCAATGACACTTCCTCTGTCAAGAGATCCATAAAGGTACTAAAAACATATTTAAATCAGTTCATGTGAGTACAGTGGCTCAATTTTAATATTATAAAGTGATAAGAATATTTTTGGTGTGGCAAAAACAAAACAAAATAACGACTTATTTAGTGATGGCCGATTTCAAAACAATGCTTCAGAAAGCATCGGAGCACAGTGAATCTGTGTATCGAATCTGCAGTTCGGAGCGCCAAAGTCACGTGATTTCAGCAGTTTGGCGGTTTGACCCGCGATCCGATTCATGATTCGATACACTGATGCATTTATGCTCCGAATCTTACTGAAGCATTGTTTTGAAATCGGTCATCACTAAATAAGTCGTTATTTCGTTTTTTTGCCGCACCAAAAGTATTCGCGTCGCTTTATAATATTAATATTGAGCCACTGTACTCAAAAGAAACTGGTTTAAATATGTTTTTAGTAACTTACCTTTATGGATCTTGACAGAGGAAGTGTCATTGCTCCCAATGAAGGCCTCACGGAGCCATCGGATTTCAACTAAAATATCTAATTTGTGTTCCAAAGATTACCGAAGGTCGTACGGGTGTGAAACGGCATGAGGGTAAGTAATAAATGACAGATTTTTCATTAACCCTTTAAGTCAACTCTCTTTGCAACTCACAATTAGACAAACCTGCAAGTTGTGTAAGCTTGCTCATAACCACTAGAGGGCAGAAATAAGTCACGAATACCGGAACAGTTTATGACCCAGAGAAAAATATAGTCAGATATACCTCTGCTTTAAAAACACATAATAATAATATTACTCAAGTAAGGCTCATGTTCAAGTAAAGCTATGTGTGATGGATGACATTAGCTGTGCAAACACAGGAATTACCACAGGCACACTGAAACTCAAACCTGTTCTATGCCTGACGTTCTTGTGAGTGAAGTTGGAACTGCAAATATTGACACAGAGGGGAACAAATCTCAGTGATCCGTCTCTGTAACGTCTTACAGATTCAAGCCCCTGTCAGTTTTTCTTCATGTCAGATGAGCTGATGTGTAAGCAGAACTGACTGTGAGCATGTCTATCTGACACCCTGGGAAAGAGGAGTGGGAAAAATCTCAGCCCTCCTGGGAGACCCTAATAGTAAGGGGTGAGGGAAGTGAAAGAAGAAGTCACCTGAAGCAACATCAGTGGCCTCACCCAGCAGGAGAGAGACAGCAGTCATGGTCTAAACCTAATGTCTCAATCAACAGGGCAGGGAGGTCAAAATGAGTGCGTTCAACTCTGCAACCATAGTGTGAATTTCTTTAGGGGAAAACAAGCCACTCTGTGAAGTCAAACTAACCTGACGGCCCTGATCACTGCCTTTAGTGGGGCAGACAGATCTTCCACAGTCACATCACAATGGCAACCCTTCTCATCAAAAGCATCATCCGGTCCAAGGTTGGTGTCAGCTGTGTGTGAGAGAGAAAGGGAAAGAATGTGAATCATATCAAGCAGGTCCTCAAAAAGGCTGAAAACAAAACTAGGCTGAAAAGTAGACAAAGCCAAGGGCAGATCAATACAGCTATGAATCAAAATAGCATTTAAAGCAAATATTTCCCTTGACCGACACACACAGGCCACCCCAATCTCCACTCAGCTTTACAGAATACAAATGGGATAGAAGTATTAAAGTAAGGGTTCAGGGTTGGAGCTAAACTCTGCAGGTCAATGGCCCTCCAGCATCAACATTCCCCACCCCTGCATTAAAGAATTAGTCCACTTTTAAATAAACATTTCCTGATAATTTACTCACCCCCATGTCATCCAAGATGTTCATGTCTTTCTTTCTTCAGTCGAAAAGAAATTAAGGTTGTAATGAAAACATTTCAGGATTTTTTTCCATATAGTGGACTTCAATGGACACCAAATGGTTGAAGGTCAAAATTAGTTTCATTGCAGCTTCAGATTGTTCTACATGATCCCAGATGAGAAATAAGGGTCTTATCTAGAGAAACCACCACTCATTTTCTTAAAAAAAAAAAAAAAAAAAAAATATATATATATATATATATATATATATATATATATATATATATATATATATATATATATATATATATATATACACATTTTAACCATAAATGCTCATCTTGAACTAGCTCTCTTCTTCTGCTCTATTTGAGTTCCGGCAGTGTATATGCTGCTAAGTGTATTACTGCCCTCCTCAGGTCAAAGTTTGAACTAAATTGTCATATACAATATGCTAGTTCAATAGTGTATAACAATTAGGTCAAACTTTGACCTGAGGAGGGCAGTAATACACTTAGCAGTGTCTACACTGCCAGAATTCAAATAGAGAAGAAGAAGAAGTAGAAGAAGAGAGCTAGTTCAAGATGAGCATTTATGGTTAAAACATATAATTTTTTATTTTTTTTTTAGAAAATGAGTTAAAAATCCTGAAATGTTTTCATCAAAAACTTTAATTTCTTTTTGACTGACGAAAGAAAGACATGGACATCTTTGATTACATGGGGGTGAGTAAATTATCAGGAAAGGTTTATTTAAAAGTGAACTAATCCTTTAAAGGGTTAATTCACTCCAAAATGAAAATTCTGTCATTATTTACTCACCCTCATGTTGTTCCAAACTCGTAAGACTTTTGTTCATCTTCGGAACACAAATGAAGATCTTTTTAATGAAATCCAAGAAATGTCTGTCCCTTTACTGACTGCCACTTTGAAGCTTCAAAAAGTTCATAGAAATTGGACAACTACTCTATATGAATTGAAAGGTTTAGTCCAAATTTCCCGAAGAGACTCAATAGCTTTTTATGATGAACAGATATAATTTAGGCTTTTACTCGAATGTAAACATTGATCAGCTAACATAAGCAGAAGCTCAAACTAACCTGAATGACGCACAATCTCTAAGATCTCTTTATGAACTTTTTGAAGCGTCAAAGTGGTCACTGTGATGGCAGTCAATGGAGGGAGATGAACGAAAGTCTTACAGGTTTATATATATATAAAACAATAAAACAAAAAGATCACAGACAAAATATCTGGATATGAAGATTCTAGAAGAGAATAAATTCTTCCATTTGAACTGTGTGCGATACCTGACCCCATCAGTACTTGTAGTGCATATGACAGATAAATGCTGCCTGTAAGAGAGATTGCTATCAAGATTTGAAGAGTTTTGTTCTTTGCTCCCCTGTCTTATATGATATATAACCTGTGGAAGATCTATAGTGTGTGGTAACAGCAGGTTTGAGATTCATTTTGGGTTGATGGGTCTCATACAGGGCTGGAACTAGATCGCTGCTGCCACTCAGATGCTACCTTTGCAAATTCCCCTGAACTGGGCTACCTTTGTGACAATGTACTTGAATGGGAATGTTACAATCAATGTTACTGTACAAATAACAACAAAACATGTAGATGCAGTGTTGGAAAGTGACGAGAAGTAGTAAACCATTCTTTAGTAGTATGACAATGGCAGCTTTTCCAGCTAGTTTTAAAAACACTAGAGAGCACATTTAAGCACGTATTACATTTCACATTGTTTGCATAGATTTCTGATGGGGGTGGGGAACGTTGATCCTGGAGGGCCGTTGTCCTGCAGAATTTAGCTCCAACCCTAATTAAGCACACCTGAAGCTAATCAAGGTCTTCAGGATTACTAAAGTTACAGGCAGGTGAATGTTTTTTTTTTCAGGGTTGGAGCTAAACTCTGCATGTCAATGGCCCTCCAGGATCAACGTTCCCCACCCCTGCATTAAAGAATTAGTCCACTTTTAAATAAACTTTTCCTGATAATTTACTCACCCCCATGTCATCCAAAATGTTCATGTCTTTCTTTCTTCAGTCGAAAAGAAATGAAAGTTTTTAATGAAAACATTTCATTTTTTTCTATATAGTGGACCTCAATGGACACCAAACGGTTGAAGGTCAAAATTAGTTTCATTGCAGCTTCAAATTGTTCTACACGACCCCAGATGAGAAATAGGGGTCTTATCTAGAGAAACATTTTATATCACATTGTTTGCATATTCAGCTTTGCTGAAAATTAAATGTGCTCTCTTAAACTAGCATTTGGAAGCCAGGTTAATTTAAGTGAAACGGCTCATTCAAATGGTTCCAATGTAAGCAGTTAATTAAAAAGTGAATCTATTCATTTGATGTGCTGTGAAGTCCCTGAAACATTTTATTTGGCAAAAAATAACCTATTTTCTAAATGCATGTTATTGATCTTATTGTGAAAGGTACATCCATGTACACATTACTTATTTATGTTTTTGCCAAAATAACTCAATCTTCTAGTGAAAATGACTTCTCTCAGGTGATGTATTGCACTGCAAAAATTGATTTTCTTTTTTAGAATTGTTGTTTTCCAGTACAAATATGTAAACATACTAAAGAATACTTAGATATTTATAAGCAAAATGATTAAGGGCCAGATTTACTAACAGCTTGCACCACAGAAACTCTCTTTTTGCATTAAAAACTACAGTCAGGATTTACTAAAGACACGCAGTGCAAAATTAGTGCTGGACTGAGTTGTTTTTGCAGCTGACCTTACTCCATATGCATCTGTAGGAGTTTCCCTTTCAGACGCAAAGTTTATAGGAGGTGAGTATTTAAATGAATCATGCAACACGATTTACTTATGTTTGTGCTAGTCAATCTACTGATATTTGCACCATTATTTAATGCCCAGGAAAGCATGTCTTTTGCGACATGGCTACAATTGTTGCTGTTTGGAGGGGACACTGCAGAGAACAGAGAGCGTGTAGTAGAAGGGAGGAAATATTTTCCATTAATTTCTTTGGAATGCCAGAGGAAGACGTTATCAGAACAAATCATTTGCCAAGCCATATATATGTGTGTGTGTATGTGTGTGTGCTTTTGTTTATATTACACAAAGTAATATAAACCTGAGTTCTCCTACATTGTGGGGACCAGCCACCGGTCCCCACAATGTAAATTAATTAATAAAAATACTAAATGATGTTTTTGTGAGAAAATAAAGGTGTGCACAGTTTCCTGTGATGGTTAGGTTTAGGGTTAGAGGTAGGGTAGGGGGATAGAAAGTAAGGTTTGTACAGTATAAAATGCATTGCAGCCTATGGAAAGTCCCCACAATTCACAAAAACAAACATATGTGTATGTGTGTGTGTGTGTGTGTGTGTGTGTGTGTGTGTGTGTGTGTGTGTGTGTGTGTGTGTGTGTGTGTGTGTGTGTGTGTGTGTGCTTTTGTTTATATTACATTGTGGGGACCAAATGTCCCCATGATGTAATATAAACCTGAGTTCACCTACATCGTGGGGACCAGCCAGCGGTCCCCACAATGTAAATGGGTTTATAAATCATATAGAATGAGTTTTTGTGAAAAAGTAAAAGTTTGCACAGTTTCCTGTGAGGGTTAGGTTTAGGGGTAGGGGCAGGGTAGGGGGATAGAATGTACAGTTTGTTCAGTGTAAAATGCATTGAAGTCTATGGAAAGTCCCCACAATTCACAAAAACAAACGTGTGTGTGTGTGTGTGTGTGTGTGTGTGTGTGTGTGTGTGTGTACGTGTTTGTCAGATTACATGTAACAAGTTGTGCCTGTGTCGATCCGCACCTGATGAGCATCGGCTTATTTGTGACCCTACTCTAATTTGCACTGGTCTTGGTAGATTGCATTTGTCATTATGTAAATTATTTGACTGCGTCTGTGTTTTTTAATTTGCGCCTCAGCAGTAGATCACCCGCAAAACTTGCCACTCCCATTGCTGCATTTCTGGAATTGCTCTCTCATGCTAATTTGCCCTGTTTAGTAAATCTTGCCCTCAAGATATTAAGTGCTTTCTGAAAAATGTATAAAAATCAAGTTAATCTTTGAAAATGTTCAAAATTTCAGTAAATTAAAATGTTTCCTTTTTCGATATCACAATCTGGACTAAAAGATTTGTTTCTACTTCCGTTTCATTAATGCAGTCATCTTAGACACACTTCCCATATCTGTTGAAAGGAACATTTTTTACTTGCTATAATGAGGGCCACCTAGATGCACTGTTTAACATCACTGTTCAACATGTGAATTCACTACTTTTGATCGTAAGCATCTTTCCAAAGGAAGCCCTGACAAGGAAAATAAACAGGAAAAAAATAAAATAAATACAATTTTGCAACATGTTGAATGTTGGTTTTAAAGGTTTTCTTTAGATATACTAAATGGTCTCCCTATGTTTTATTTTCCCATGGGACCATGGGTTCTTGGTCCTTTGTGACTAACGTACAGTATTCTGTCAATACTGAATATCCTCTAAACAATGTCTCTCTATCTCTGCTTTGCTCTCTTCTTCCCTGAGGGGCATTCTGGTGATGGGAGCATGAGCCAAGGATAACTAGTGCAAACAGAGGGCCCCAGGAGAGACCATGTTCTCCCACTGCAGCCAAATAGTGTGTGTAAATCCTGGCTTCAGGGATAAATCCAGAAAAAAATAAAATTACGAATAAGTATATAGAGAGAGGCTCAATCTTGTTTATAAAAGGGTCAAATTGTGTCAAAACTAGCAGAAAATACAGCACAAAAAAACAAACAAACAAACAAACAGTTTATAAAAACCCAGGTCTAAATAATCAGCTAGTAAGAATTACAATAAAAGAGGAAAAACAGTGATTTCACCAATCACCTTCAGCCGTTGTGCGAGACTGGCTCTTGAGTCTGAGCGATGGGCGGAAGCGTGTTCGGTCATTGAAGCTCCAGCTCTTCTGGACCTTGGCAGGGCTGCTGCCCTCCACCCCCACCTCTGTGCCAGGAGAGCGTCGGTCGTTCACTGACATCTGTCTGCTCTTTACACTCTGACCACGAGGACTGGCCATTCGCACACGCTCCCGAAAACTTAACTTTTGGCTGCAGGAGGAAAGAGGAGGGATGGAAGAGGCCAAGAAGTGGGAAGGGATAAATAAACAGAAAAATAATTAAACATGGAATGGAGAGGAAGAGGTATTTAAACTAAAGTTTGGTTTCATAAAAACAGCCGTGATGGCTTATTTTGGACCTGCAAGCTTCCTTTCTTCAGTCTCTACCAGATTCCTCCAGTAAAACAATATATCTTACTTCGATGTTCTTTGCAGAAGCCCCATAAACTGTCTTATACTTTTCTAAAAAATTGCATTAAAAGACCATCATGCAACACAAATCCCATTCCAAGTTTCCACCAATCAGCAAGCAACATTTTGAAGCATGACTGTCTGTCCTCCCTACTTCTATTGCTACCTTCAACGTGGAGCAGCCTGACATAAGCCGCCTTTCTAGGTCTGACGTAGAGGCATGTCGTATATAGAATAAACGGTTTATGTGCAAAGCAACTATATACAAATATTTCTTCCAAGACAGCAACTCCATAAGCTGGGGTTCGTAAATCATGCTGGATATATGCATAGTACGCTGTGCTTTTTAGCTCATGCTTAGTAGTTTGTGTGTGAAAGAGATGTAGTGCAAAAGGAGAGTGGAGACATAATGCTATAAAAGTGATTTACAAGAATATAGAGCCAAAGTTCATGCACATGCAATATGCTTTGCAATAAGTTTATGACTAATGTGTTTAATAGGTGGGATGCAAACTGAGACATACACAGTACAGTCAGAGATATCCTTCATTATTGAACTGAACCTTTAAAACTGTTTAATTGAATCATTATTCCTGCAGGTATTACAATATGGGATGCCGTTGGTTTGAAGTTAAAACACCTTAAAAGCTTTTCACTACTTCATTATTTTTCTACATTGATGTTACATATACTAAATCAGATATTGTATCTGTAAAAATTTATGTTGTAGAGTAATTGCTGGCAGTCAGATAGGGGGTGTTAGATAAATCAGTCAGTGGCAGTTAAATCCTTCAGGCAACAGGCACAGGACCCTCATATTAAACCCTCTGTAGGGTCTGTAAGGGGCGGGGTTATCTGTGATGGCCGTCGTCATCCATGCATAAGGTTAGTCAGCATTCACATAGGTCATATTGCTGGAGCAGTGGGGGATGCTGGGTACCTATATATCCGTGCGGTATACCTCCTGAAGAGCCTCTGTCTATTACTATGACCCTTACTAAGGAAATGAGGGAGACAGATGGTAGATGAGTTAGTTAGACTGTGAGCAGAAAAATCTTCCTTAAGTGGAAGAATTATATGGATGGTACAACATAGAAACAGAGCCACTACTTGGGGGTAAAAATGGAGCAAAATGCAAAATAAATTGGTGTGTTTTTACAACCAAACATGGTAATAAAAAGTTGAATTTGTTTTGAATGTCTTTAGAATTGCACCAAACCACACACACTCACAAACACATCCACACTAGAAGTATATTCACATAAACAGTGTACAAAACCTGTCTAACAACCAACTAACTTTGACAAACGTTCTTGGATTTGTTGGTTAATTATACATTTTCTTCTTGTAAATATTTAATTCTTTTCACTCTAACCAGTACAAATGGATTATGTGGATTGTGGATTATACCTAATGTTTCCTTAAAGACTTTATATTCGTCCATTTACAAAGTTCCACAAGCTATGAAAAAAGTATTCACAGCTTAGCTGCTTGCTTTAATGCCTTTGCAATTTGAAGGTTAATTTTCCATCATATTTAATGGCACATTTGCCACACACTGTGGGCTTTTCCAACTGTAAACGACTTCATTTAACTCTGGGCGCTGGTGCTCAGCTCTTCACATATCTAATATGAACCATGCAAACATCCAATTCCAGCACTAATTAAAATTGCGAGGACTGAGCAATAAGCCCCACCCCTGATGGGATTCTATGAAAAAAAAAAAATCATCAACATCATCAGCCTGACTACAAACATTTGACTACACTATGGCCTTAAAGAAGTGACAGTCTTTAATGCATCTAAACATAGTCTAGTACTGTGTACAAACATGCAGAGTCCTAAATGTCAACAGCTAAGTCTGGAACTATTTTTACTGCTTCTTACTGTGGGTGGGGGATAAAAGGATAAAAATCTAAAAACATAACTTAATGCATTCATGCTATGATCTTTGCTTTTTCTTGATTGCAGTAATATTTAAAAGTCAATATGAACAATATCTCAATGAAAAAAGTGCATGTACATAGAGAAAAGCAGGCTAAAGTACTCTATTATATACAATATTACAATGTTATAGAAAGAGCTCTGCATGTGCGCACTGTCACACACACTCACACACATATATACGCATGCACGCACACACATTTTAGTACAGATGAACATCATTGTGTCTATTCTATTAGAAAGTTAGCAAAGAGAAGCTGCTCCACATCTACATTACTATTCTATGACTTGAACGGCTCTCTGGAATACCTGATTCTGACTAGACAATTGCTGCAGTAATGAAACTAAACCAAACCACTAAAATAATTATATGTGTTATATTAATAATATAATTAATAATAATTTCTGGATTAATTATACTGCTATTCAAAAAACTGGGGTTGGTTAGATTTTTGGAACAAAGGTTGCATTTATATGATCAAAAATACAGTTAAAACAGTATTGTGAAATATTATTACAAGTTAAAATAACTTTTTTTCTATTTTAATGTATTTTAAAATGTAATTTATTCCAGTGATGGCAAGCTGAATTTTCAGCATCATTACTCCAGTCTTCAGTGTCACATGATCTTTCAGAAATCATTCTTAGGCCCTGTCTACACTTGTGTGTTTTTGTTTTAAAACGCATACGTTTTGCTATGGTTACGCCTGTCGTTTACACTACACCAGCATTTCCGAACCTCGAAAATTGAGACTTTTGTAAACGCTACAGACCCCATTTTAGTTTGAAAATGCGTTTTAGTATAAATGGACCAAAACGGACTCTTTTGAAAATGATGCCGTGGCTGCCCACGTTCGCTCTGTGTATCCTTGACGGCCATGTAAACAATGACATGAAGACTGCACTGCAATTTTTGCTGGCTCTGTTGTAATTTTTAGAAGTCATTGTGCAGTTAAACTCAGCATTTTTTTAAACTGCAACTGCTTACATGCGCAAGAGGCAACTGTTTACATTTGTATGCGCATGCCCAGTGTGCATGAACAGTCATGTAACATGCGCTTTCTGCCATGTAGTGTAGACGGAGATTGTTTCTAAAATGCTGCAGAAACGCAAGTGTAGACGAGGATCGTTTTCATTTTAAAAACGCTTAACAGTGGATTTTTGTGGAAACTATAACATTTTTCTTTTTTGAGGATTCTTTGATGAACAGAAAGTTTGAAAGAACCGTATTTATATAAAATAGATTTGTTTGTAACAATGTAAATGTATTTATTGTCTCTTTTGATTAAATTTAATGCACACTTGCTGAATAGAAGCATTAACTCTTTAAAAAATATAACTGACCCCTTTAAGCTATAATGTGCATGTAAGGTGATAAAATCAATTCAAATCAATATGTCATGTCCACGTATTTATATATTTTACATAGCCTTGTGATAAGCGAGACAATATAATTAGCTATAGAGCGGGGTCCTGATCATCCTGTCTTGGTTTATTTTGTGATTATGAGTAGATGACTGTACATACAGTACAATATATATTATAGCTACTACTTTGAATAAAGGAAAATCAGAGGGAATTAATGATAAAGCAAGACATGGAACATGCGATGACTGAATGGACTTAATTCTTCTCCCTATTCCTATTAAAGCCATGGAAGCTAAAACACAATCGATACTTCAAGTAAAACATTCCAGACACTAGGATGATGTAGATACGAGAACAACAAACCTGCTGATGGATTCCCCCTGGTCTTTCCTTCAGGTGTTAGTTAAAAACAGAGAGAAAAGAGGCAGGATATTAACACTTCAAATGAATGACAGGAACTAATAAGGAGACTACAGAAGAGACACAGATGCCTCTGAAATATACCGAGTGATTCATTTTGGGAATGACACACCAATATATTTCACACTGTGTCACACAAAATACAGTTTAAATGTTAAAAAAAAAGGAAATTAAACAAGTATACCTCAACACACACACACACACATTAAGAGTAGAAAGAAATGGAGAGTCTTTTTAAAGACAGTATAAACAGGCAGCAAACAAGCAGGCATGCAAGCTATGAGCAATGCACTGTCAAGCTGACTAAGACGTGCGCTAGCAAAGGGACAGCTGTGTTATCAAGGGCTGTTTTGTGTGTAATTACTCAAGAAATTGGCCTTAACATAACAGTACACCCATTTGTCAGAGCATTGTTGTGTGTCTGTCTTCAGGTGTCTGTCCACAAACTGTCCTGGCTTCTGTTTGATGTGATTTATCTATTCCGGGCAACGAAATTTCAGTTAGCCACAGGATCTACCATAGGAAGCAGGTGTGAGTCTGTGGCTCTCATCCAAACGGAAACTTTGAAGCTTCAGTTATATGGAAGGCTAGTGTTCACTGTGAAAACCTAAATCTTGCTGCACATATTGCTGTGAGGTATTTCAGTGTATTTAACTACTTAATTAAGAATTATTTAGGCTAATTTGTACTATTGTACTATACTTGTACTCATACTGAATTACATTTCCAAGATCAAATTTCATACTTTTTAGTCTTAAATTTTGCCTTCTAAAGTGCATATTTTGTAAATATTTTATCTTTTTGTACATCTTACTAAGCTAAATAGCCAATCAAATGACACTCCTGCAAACTTTACAGCCAATAAAATACATTTCAGGGTAAAATGTAATTTTACTGTTAGTTTACCATTACTGAAGTTTACTGTTATTCACTCTCATGAAGAGATGTCTCATCAGTCACCAACGCAGTCTTTGACCTAAAGCAATATGTTATACTTGCATATGTTGTTAAAGACTTCAAACTAAAATCATGTGATCTGTATTTAAAGTTTAAAAATTTCAAGTAATGTACTGTTCATTATTTTTAATAACTGAATTTGAACATTCAGAATAATTGAGCTTTTTTTCACTATTTTAAGTTACCATTTCGCTATTCAGACTTCAAAACTGCAAGTTTCTGGTGTTTTTAGTTTAAATCTCACAATTTTAAGGCGCCCCATGAAAGAGACATACACTCCAAGAGATATTTAAAAAGTCAGAATTGTAACATATAAACTCAGAAATCTGAGGAAAAGCCTGAATTATGAGATGTAAACTCGTAATTCTGAGAAATAAAGTCAGAATTGTGTTACAATATGAGAAAAAAAAATTCAGAATCGTAAGATATAAACTCAAAAAATAAAACAAGAATTATGAGATCAAAAACACAATTAGTTTTTTTATTTTTTATATTCAGTGACAGAAACCGCTTCCATAGCAATACTAAGGAGTGACAAGCATGAATCAGTTTAACAACTCACTGTATGGTGTAGCCTATAGAATGCAGTTAGAATGCCCCAAAAATTCAAGATATCAGGACAAAAATGCCCCTGTATGAGTTTTTGTCTCACATTTATATCATGATATAGTTAAACAATATCACACAAGTAAGAAGTGAAATAATCACACGAGTGCTGTTTTTGTCCCAAATAGCTCGAGTGCAAATGTGATGTTGATTTTATACAACAGTTCATTAAATATGAAGTTAATATATTGTGTTATATTTCAGACACAATATTGACTGCTTTTGCTCAATTTAGCCCCCCCAAAAAATTACCTATAAAGCTAGAGCAGAACTCCAAGCAACACACAGCAGTGTTTCTTTTCTGAATTAATCAATGATACAATGGCCTATTCATAAAGAGAGCCATTTACCTCATCCCTGAATGAATCAGCTGTTTGAACGAATCAACTGAATGAATGAATCAATGACTTAATCATTTAGACATTTACCACCAACTACTGGCAGTTTTAGTTCCTTATTTAGAGTATCATTTCATAAAAAAAATATATATATTTTATATTTCATAAAAAAACAAAACAAACAAACAAAAAAAACCATTAAAGGCATAGTTCACCCAAAAATTAAAATTCTGTCATCATTTACTCACCCTCATGGCCATTGAGGCCTGAAAGTTTATGTGTTATAAAATCTCTGTTGAACCAAATAAAATATAAAGCTACTTTTTGTAATGTCTATTTGATGCTTTTCTCATTTAACACAATAATGACTTTAAATTATCTTTTGGGGGTAGTTTCTCAGCCAAATTTGATGTGATTAATTTCCGATTAATTTGATTAATTAATCACCACATCGTACAATTAATTAGACTAATTAACAGCAAAATCATCAGGTATATCAGTGAAAAACATGGAAGTGTTTTTGTTAGGTTGGTAATGCATTTGCTGTCAATGCGTTTCTCTTCGTGAAAAATGAATAATTGTTGTGTAATTATTTCATAAAGTACACCATTGCACAGAAAAAAAGAGAAAAATTAATAATTGTATGGAATATGGGCACCCACCAGCAGTAACATACTTTGATGCCTATGATTATTTTACTACATTACCATGTAAATCTACTGCAAAAGCAGACAATGTTACCAGTAGGTGAGCCATAGTCGAATCAGTCGGCACAGATTTCTAATATGAGGGATGGGCCACAAATCCCTGAGTACAGTTTCCCTGAGTACAGAGATTATGAATTTGTGGCTAGAGATTGAAAAACTGAAGGTACAGTTTACAAATCTAAGTGCACGGATTGGAAATTCATGGGTATGGTTTATTAATCTTTGGGCATGATTTGTTAAACCGAGGGAACAATTTAAGAATCTGTGACAACGATTTATAAACTGAGGGAACAAATTGCTAAACTCTGGCCATGGATTTGTGGGTCTTGTTTTTTTTCTCCAACAGGTGACTTCACAGGCTCCATACTACACATTTCAAAAGCTGAGAAATAAAAGTTTACTTTTCACTTTTAAATATTATTTTTTAAATATATTTTATATCATTATTGTTTTAGGCAAGATATGTTGACTTTTCACAGTACAGTTTTGAAGTAATCATGCTTAACTTTGACACCTAGCCATGTGCCTTTACTCAGTGACCTAATGAGTCTTTAAAAAAGCATAAATATCTAACAAGACTATGGTAGGGTACAAAGGAGATGATTATGCTTAGAGAGACAGACAGATTGAGTGAAAACAGTTTATTTGCTGAGGAAGTGGGAAAATGAGAGCTACAGAAGCACTGACACCAAATACGACACCAGCTGCCAGAGTTGTACCTACTTTGTAGGGCTGCAGGTATGCAACGCCTTCAAATGAGGCTTCCAGGTAGCAATGGAAACCGAGTTCTCATCAGCCGCATAGCTACGCCACACACACTACGTGCAGAATATACAAAACCAGAAAAATAGGGAGGGAAATGAGGAGAGTAGAAAATAAAAAAGAGAAATACACAAGGCCAGGAAAAAAGCAGGAATTGGAAAAAAAGGAGAACAAAAGAAAAAAAAAAAAAAATATTAGTAACAACCGGTTCATGTAAGCGCTCTTCCATCAGTTCACTGCATAGATACATGCCTTTGAGGAGGGAGAACACTTTTATAGAACAGCCATGTGGCACTCAGGTATGTTCTGGAGAGGTCTGTGGAGTAGAGACGCCACGCAGCCTGGTGCAGGAGACAGACACACACACACAAGGGGACATGGGTGGAGAAAGACAATAGCATGGTGAGGGAACAGCCAGTGAATCACTGATTGGGCTCAAGACATTTCTTCAAACCGCTGCTTTCATTTTGTTAAAACTGCTGTGAAATGTATTTTGGGGTCTAAAATCTTAGATCACTAGTGAAAGTCTCTCTTTTGCTTTAATGACAGCAGCACCTGAGCTGCATGAATGTCACAATGACCTCACTAATTTGCTAAATATTTCTTATTGATTTTTATATCATTAATGTTGCATTGTTTCAATTTTCTGGTACTAAAACTTCTTTCCAGGATTAAATTACAGTATACTTTGAAATTCCATATTTTTGTTGAGGTCCTGGGCTTTTGGACTCCATTATAATTTAAAAAAAAAAATGCAAATGTAAATTTCACATGTTCCATGTCCAAATTTGAGAGTGGATCAGTGTTGAATAAATGTCTTGATGTCTGGGTGGCACACACAACATCAAAACAGCCAGAGGACTTAAAAGTGATGTGGTAAATGAAAAGAGGCATACACTTATCCAGTGAAAAGAGTTTATAATCAAATAGGTGTTTATAAAGCACAATCATTATTTATTTTTTTAATTTTTTTAATGCTGATCATACAATTAAAGGGTTAGTTAAAATAAAAATAATGTAACTTATTACTCACCCTCATGTCGTTCTACACCTGTAAGACCTTCGTTCATCTTTGGAACACAAATTAAGATATTTTTGATGAAATCCGATGGCTCAGTGGGGCCTCTATAGCCAGCAACTTAATTTACACTTTCAGTGCCTAGAAAGGTACTAAAGACATTTAAAACAGTTCATGTGAGTTCAGTGGTTCAACCTTAATATTATAAAGCGACGAGAATACTTTTTGTGCTCCAAAAAAAACAAAATCATGACTTTTCAACAATATCTACTGATTGCTGATTTCAAAACACTGCTTCGAATCTGTTTCGAATCAGTGATTCGGAGTGCCAAAGTCACATGATTTCAGCAGTTTGGCAGTTTGACATGCAATCCGAACCGCTGATTCGAAACAAAAGATTCGAAGCAGTGTTTTGAAATCGGCCATCACTAGATGTTGCTGAAAAGTCATTATTTTGTTTTTTTGGAGCACAAAAAAAATTCTCGTCACTTCATAACATTAAGGTTGAACTACTGTAGTCACATAAACTGTTTTAAATATGTTTTTAGTAGCTTTCTGGGCATCTGAAAGTGTAAATTACCTTGCTGGCTATAGAGGATTTTATCAAATCGGATTTTATCAAAAATATTTTAATTAGTTTTTTTCCGAAGATGAATGAAGGTCTTACGGGCTTGGAACGATATGAGGGTGAGTAATGAATGACATTATTTTCATTTTTGGGTGAACTAACCCTTAAACACATTTTTAGCAAAACAAGGGCAAACCTTTGTTTGTGGCCTTATGTGTGTTAATATGTCATATGCTTATGTGTGGCCATCTGGCGCTAAAATGTACTCACCATTATTTCAATTATTATTATTATCAATTATTATTATATTTGGATAAAATTTCAAATTGACATGAAACCCTGCTTGCACTTAACTTCTGAATTTGTGATGTATTTAAGTGAACAGAAGAAAATAGGGTGCAATTTATTCACTGGAAATTAGAATGATTAATAGAATGAAGCAAGATTTGAATGCAAATTTACTAAAACATTGTTATTTGACTGCATTAATATCCAATATACTGCATGACCTATGTGACGGCAGTATAATGGAAAGTGGCTGAAGAAGGAGTTATGATTAAAAATTACAAAGACAAAAAAAAATGGAATAATACGAACTGAATAAAGGAATATGCATTACAAAAGTTTTTATTTCATGTTGACTTATAATAATGCGATATTGGATAGCGTTTTATGTGTTGAGATGAATAACTGCTTTAAAAACCAACAAGAAAGAAACAGAGGATGTGTTGTGAAAAGGAAAAACATCACAATAGTGAAAGAAGAAGGTGCTCTCAAATTGCGTGACAGCAGTGAGGAGAGAGGCCATATTTTCCATCATTCTGTACAAAAATGTCAGTAAAGAGGAACATGCAGGAAAGAATCCGAACCCAGACATAGCTGACAGTCATACTCCACAGATCATAATTAAGATATATATTCCTGGGTTATATAAAGACCTGAAGTGATTTAAGAGAGGTGAGAGAGCCCAAATGATGAGAAATTATGCACCAATGCAGTCCCTGCAACATTACACCTTAAAAAACACACCATGGTTAAAATACACAATTACTGACAACAGTAATTGAAGCGGGATGGTTGGATGCCCATTGAAAGGCCTTTGGAAAAAGAAAAGAAAATTAAAATCAGGGTTAAAGACAGAGCAGGAAGAGAGACAAAATAAACATAAGGACCAGTGAATATATGAGATCTTCTCTGTCTGCAATATCAGAAAACAACCTGGAGAAAGAAAAGGGGTCATGGTGGTTAAAATAGTTGGGAAATTGCTTGTGGGTTTTCAACAGCAGCCAAAAGGAAGTAACTCATTTCTATAATATTACAGGACATTAATGTTTTGTAGATATGTGTGTGTGCATGTTTGTGCACATTTTCCTGGAGTAAATCTGTTTCTCCTGCTAGAGGAGAAGGATGCACCGTCCATTAGGAAGAGCTATTGTCCTCAGGGAGGCCCTTGCTCAGAATTCCTTCCGTGGAAACACATCATAAATATTGGCAAGTGTTTCCTTTGGCTCTGATGGAAGATAATAGTCCCCGTGTAATCAATGCCCGTGGAATTGTGTGTGTTTTCTGTTCTTTGGTTTGAAGAAAATTAACATGGTTCACTATAAAAACAATCCTTATTATTCAGTATTTTTGTCTTGTTGTATGGTAAAATATCTAAACATCCCTTGAATAATATCTAAGTATATACGCTAATATAAAACAAACAAATTTATTTGAAAGGCAAAATTGCATAAGATATGCAGATAGAAATATTTTTAACTATATTATTATTATTATTATTATTATTAATAATAATAATAATAATAATTGTTTAGATGTTTTAATTGGAAAAGATGACATACAGATAAAAAAAAAACATATTTTTTTTTTTTTAATTTTTGAAAAGCAAAAGCATATCAAAAGCATATTATTATCATTATGATGATGTTTAGATGTTTTAACTAGAAGCAAAGGCAAACTGATAAAAAAAAGGATTTTAATTCTGTAATTAACTGTGTTTTTTGTGAATTATTCAATTTAAACTGTCACATTAAGCAATTTAAATGACATAGTCGTTTATATGTTCCTTCATAAAATTTGCAGGCAAGAAATTATATTGATATTAAACATGGTAACTGTGTGCCGTGTATGTTTAGTGAATCTGATCTTTGAGCATCAATCGGGATAGGGCAAATCATACATAAAAAAAATATTTTTTGGTTTCAACCAACATTTATGAAACTTGAATAGAGTTGAGCATTAGCCATGGACAGAGTAGCACTGAAAGGTTTATACTTATTCTGTTTTATATGCTAATGAAGCAGCATGTGAAGAGTTACTTACATTCAGAATGTCTGAATGATCAAGAGTTTCAAATGAGGTGAGCTTACCTGTATCAGGCTGGCTGCTGGGTTTCTCCTCTTTTCAAAGTGCTTCTGTCTGTGCTGCTCTTGGACCTTCAGAGCAAAGCCAGAGCCAAGAATACCCTACACCCACAGAAAGAACACAAACGTCCCTTATTACTAAGGTTCAATCCGTTGATTTGAACTAAGAGGGACTGCATGTGAGCAGAGAATTACAGAACAATTGATGAGAGTGAGTCAGACAGGCCGCTGAGGGGCTTTACAGCCACACATACTGTGTGTTCTCAAACACATCATAAAAATCATCACAGCACAAACAGTCTGCCTGGGCTCACAAAAATGCTATTAGTGATTTCAAGTTTTGTCCTAAAAGACCACAAATCTCCATCTCTCATAAGTGAGATCATTTAAAGAGTCAGGGTAAGAAAAGTTTCATAAAATAATGCTTAGCCTAATGCTTAACCTCAGAACAATTACTTTGCTTGTTTTTATTTTTCTTGTTTATCTTATTTCTTTATTCACTCTCATGTATTTTGAAACCCACATGACTTTATTTTTTTCTGTGGAACACAAAATGTCTATCTGAAAGAGAATAGTGGCCATGTTGTGAAAAGTAGGCATTAATATGGGTTTCTTCTGTATTGTTTTATTCCCTATTGTATTGAAATTGTATTGTATCATGTAAGTGACAGGTAGCTGGAGGGGAAGGATTCTTGTCCAACCCTTGTGCCAGTGCACATGTCATCAGAAAAGAGATGTCATTAGAGATGTTAAAGCTAGGGTAGGCAATGTTTTTCATAAACACTTTTTGTTATACTGGTTGAAACTCTCTTCACATCCTGATAGCAGTCAATAATAAAAGTGGTCTAAATATTAAAAAAAATGTATATATCTCTTCTGTGGAAGTCTCAGGACCAAAAAATGTTCGTCCAATTGCTGCATTTGGTCTGAATGCAATGATAGGATGTCCTGCCTGCCTGTCAATCTATGTATTTGCATACCTCCACGCACCCTGCTCGTGCAGACATCACATGTCATCAATGCGTTTCATGAGGCTATGCAGAGTTGTAGACCAAATGAATCTGCGGCAGTCTGGTCAAAGCTCTTTAAAGGCCAGAACACACCAAGCCAACGCCGACAAACTAGTGGAGACAAAAGTAGACTGCGGGGTTGGCTCACGTCGGCAGCGTCTGTGTCCAAAGTTGGCCTGACACACCAAACCAACACTAAACAGTTGACGGCCAAGTAGCAGGTCAGTTCTGAGCCTGCGTGAGATGAAATGCCTTTCCGTATCAGCAGGTGGCAGTATCTGAACAGCCAATCAGAATGATCAGATGGCCCGACAGACCGACGGCGATTCAACATTTCGAACACACACTGAGAAAACTTAGTCGGCCGACAAAGAAAAACTTCCCAACGGCCGACCGTTGGCTTGTTGTGTTCCTGCCTTAAGATGCTTACCATCATTTTTATTGAAATGTTAGGTGCTTTGAGACGTGAGGTAATTTAACACGTCTCTCACGATGCTTTGCTCTGACTGTGCGCGTTCATGTATTTTGGAGGAGGCGTGGCTTTGGAGGTTGAGATCTTATGCTTTCAAAACTAGCTTGCTATTGCTAGCCTCTCAGAAACTGCCTACCTTTGCTTCAATGGGTTTTTTTTATTAAAGATTACGACAGCACATGAATTTTTAAAAACTATAATGATGTGCATGGATAAATCATTAATAATAATCACTGCAAATAAGTATTTGAATGTAGTGCATAATTCATGACATGAAAGTTTTTATAGTTTTCATTTTTTTCCCTTTTTGGATTTTTATATGGAAGAGAGCAGTGTTTAGTGTTTCATAAAAGAAAACAAATCATTTGGGTTTGGAAGAACAGTAAATGAAGAGTAAATGATGGCAGAATTTCCATTTTTTAATATACACTATACTTTTAAATTCCAATTTATGCACCAATTTATAATATAAAGCTCTGTTTTTCCCAATCTACACTAATGTCAGTAGACCCTAAACATACAGTATCAGTTTGGGGTTACTCACAGCAGGCAAAGCGAAGAAAGAGATGCCCAGCAAAGCAAAACCTGCAGACAGAAGCCGTCCAGTCCAAGTCTGTGGAGTCTTATCCCCATATCCAATGGTGGTGAGTGTGATCTGAAGAAAGAATGTGGGTTAACCTTTTTTATACATTGAAAAGACTAGGGTCATATTGCTACACATAAACTGTTGACTTCCCACAGGCAGACAGCATTGAAATATACATCTGGTTGCAGGACCGCAGTGTACTTTAACACTCCACATATCACCTTCACTCATGTATGGAGGAGGAATAGTAACCTCTCACACTCTGATTTCATCTACATAATAACCAAACATAGATTGAATTCTGATTAGGATGCATTGGAAACTCAAAGGCCACCAAACACGCACTAAATTCTGTCTTTTATGCCATAATAAACACCCATAAACACCAAAGCTAAACCAAGTTGTATTCTAAAGTTACGGCCACACAGACGCACAGTATTAGATCCATCTTTCAGCAAGAGAAATACTTTGGTGGCTTGACATAAAAAAGATCAGTCTAACATCTCGCACTCCTTTCCACACTCATAAGTGAGCGCTTTGGATTTTTGCAGGCAGGGGATACTTAAACAAAGGCCCGGCCAAAGCAAATTCAACACATCCAGTAAAAGTGAGTGATTTGTCAAATGCAAAGAGCACTGCTGCCTTTCACAGCATATTGAGGCAAAGAGTAGGAGTGAGGGAGCTCACACACAAAGCCAGACTCCCGTTCTCCTGTTTTCCTCTTCGGAAGCCTGCCTGTCAGCTCCAGACGCTGGCTTGGGCTCAACCCAGTGTAAATACAGTGTGGCAGCTTAATATTGGCCCACCTCTGGTTTGTCTCTGCATCTAAACTCTACAGCAGAAGACCATACCCTCAACTGACCTCACATCTCCTTGAAACAGCTCCATTTGTGCTTGGTAGGAGCAGGAAATTACATGCATTGATTTGTTAAGTCAGCTGGTGAGGAACCATGACCAGTCCTGCTGTGTGTTCCACAACAACTAAACACTGTCACGGCCTATGGTTGTAACTCATTTATTGATTAACATGTGAAATACAGTGAGAAACTGCCGATGCGTATAAATGAGCATCCTAAAACCAGACTGTGAGGATGGATTCTATATGGATTTTATATTGATATGAAAAGGGGGGGTTTGTCTCTAGTTCAAGGAAAATCTGCACAAATATGGTTGCGGAGGAGTTAAATGATGACATTAAGGCATTTAAGGTAGACTTACCGTACCCCACCAAAGAGCATCGGCATAGGTGGCGAACTGTTTGTTAAATTCTTTCTCCACCAAGTAGACCAAGAATGAAGAAAAGATCAGCACCAAGAAGCCAATGTACCAGGCAGTCACAAGCTCCTGAAACAAACATTACAATATAAATCATCCAACAAATAAAGCAATACCTACAAAAATATGAATATTTCCAGCAGAAATGTAATTATTAACTTTCAACTGTTCAAGTTGGGAGATCTGCTAAGCTGAGGACCAGGCTGGAAGACCAGTTTAAACCAGATAAAACCAGCATGGCCTGGCTGGAAAAACATGTTTTATACAGTAATTTAAAACTTTCAACCTTTTTTATATTTCTAGTTTTAAAGAGATTGTCAGCTGGTTAGATTGGGGGATCAGCATGGCATCCAGATAAATCAGCTAAAAATCAGGCTGGGGGACCAGTTTAATCCAGGTTAAATTAGCAAAGACAAACAAACCAGGTTAGTTTAATCTGTTTTTGGGGGCTTTTTTTGGTTTGATCAGAGATGTCAGGAAAATGTAAACGCTTAAGCCTGAGAGGAGATAGAAATAAGTAACTCTGCTATTATATCGACCATAATGATTCATTGCGGGGACCCCTAATCTCTCCACTAAATGGCGGGTAACTGAGGACTGAGGAAGCGTGTGGTTTGGCTGCAGCTCGTGGATGGAGTTTCAGTCCAAGCGGTGCTGGAAAGAAAGGTTGATTGTGGGGTCACATGTCTGCCTCGACATGAAAACTCACACGCAATGTCATGACCTGAGCTCATTTACTCATTTTTGCCATTAAATAGTATTCAGTATACCTTGCTGTGAGCGTAGACTACGGATCCAAGCAGTTTCCAGGTACCGCCTCGCCTGTCCATACGCACCATGCGCAGGATCTGCAAAAAACGCAGACTGCGAAGTGCAGACGTGGCAAAAATATTGCCCTGGCTTCCAGCTGAAACCACTGCGATGGATGCAATGAGCACAATAATGTCTGAAACACAAAAAACAAGAGAGAGCAAAGATTCAATGATAATTTGTATAAGTTCACACCTATAGAACAATATAAATATATTGATAAATGGACTAGGACTAGGCCACCCATCCATTTCAAGAGCACTGAATCCCTTTTACCTATAAACTAAGCTTGCCATATTTCTCAGTAGCTCTCTGAGACATCAGGGATAGAGATATTTAAAAAAAAATGAAGGCTGATTCACTTGTCTGTTATGTCTTTCTCCCTGAGACATAGAGAGGGGCCAAGAGAGAGCAGGCAAGCCACAGCCATACAGAACAGCATATCTAATGCTCTGCTGCACACTGAAAAACCTCTCCAGCTCTCAGCATGTCTTAACCAGCGATAATATTGTTCTTTACTCAAATCACCTCCGTCATATTTTCCTGCTGAATGTTACACTTGAGGTTTGAAATAAGATTGTTCTTGTGTCACACATTCTGAAAGTGGCCTCCTAAAAGTCTGTTATTTGAAATTTGAATCTCGCAATACTTGAAAGTTGCTACATGGTGAAAGAGGAACATTGAGGAACACGAACAGATAGGAATGAATGCAGCTGTTTAAGGTCCTTGTGAACAAAAGCCATACTAAAATGTAGAAGTCGAAAAATTATGATAAAGAAACTACAAAAATCATAAAAGGCACATTTTTCTTTACTTTTCTTGTCCCACCACCTTGATTACTGATCTCAGATTTGTTCAGTGTAAAACATTTCTAAAAACTCTGATGTTCAAAAGTTTGGGGTCAGTAAGATATGTTTTTAAATAAATTATTACTGTTATTCAGCAAGGATTAAACTTATGTAATAGTTGCTGTGTTGCCATGAAAAAGTGTTACATGAAGTTGAAGATGAATATGTTTATATTAGTGTGCAAAGAGAACAAATAATAGAGGATGTGGTTGATTATCACAAAAAGGCAGCGTGCTTCATTAAGGGTCTGTCAATGTATATAATATGCAAAGAACTTTACACAGTTTCTAATGGGACATGCTGAATAAATGTTGAAAAATTGTTTCCTTTTTCTTTCTGTTTCATAATTCAGAGTTAGTCACAGAGCTGATGGGGTTCTGATGGGACTCTGTCTCTTAATGAATGGAAATGAGGTTCAGTGTGTGACACACAACTCTGATATATTCACACTGAAGCCTAAATTACCCTCATACAACACAAAACCACATACCCCACATGTGTAATAAATATAAATAGCACTGGTTACTCATTGCCCGTAATCCTAGTTATTACTCTTTTTTCCTCAAGAAGGAATTAAAACAGAAATCTTTCAGTCATTATGTATGTTTGAGTCAGTCATCGATTCGGGGCAGAGGTGTTATCATTAGCCTATCGAGCATCTGTCAACATCCACACCAACACAGCAGATCCATCACCCTCTACAAACACACGTACACGGGTGGAGAGCACACTCACAGAAGATGTTTTTAATCTTACCAATGACACAGAAAGGTTTTCTAGCAAAGCGCAGTCGTCCTTGCCATCCCCTGTAACGACAGCAGCATCCAGCCGACCAGATGCGAATGATGTACTCCAGACCGAATACAACAATCATCACAAACTCCTGCAAATCAAAAACACCTTTTATCAGATGCACCACTTAAAGAATACAATTAATATGGCAATGAATTAAAGCTATCTCACAAAAAATAAGTACAAAATATGCTTATTGTGTGAAATTAGACATGGATATATTTCATATATCAATAATGCACACACACACACATACATATGTTGGGTAAGGGTTTCTATGTTTTATGGGGACTTTCCATAGTATATTCTATCCCCTAACCACCTAGCCATCACAAAAAAAAAACATTTTCCTCATAGGGACCATAAAATGCCCCCACAGGAAAAGGATTTCAGATATTGCCATCTTTGTGGGAACATTTTGTCCCCATAACATAGGGTTTACCAGGACCACATACACACACACACACACACCCTGGTTCACCACAGGAGGCTGCGGTCATGTCTAGCTACTGTAACATAATTAACCTCTCAGCTAATCCATCATTGCCACATTCCTAGTGCCTGCTAATTGCACTGTTAGATAAACCCCAGTTGAGTTCACAGAGGGTTTCACCTGATTGAAACATCTGTCTGCATAGAGTTTATAACACTGCTCCTCTCATAGAGAAACTAATGCACTTTAAACTGCTCACTGATGCTACAGTAAATGCGCTTGCAATCAGGTGAAAAGTCAAAACATACAAGTAGGGCTGCTCGATTATGGCATCAAAAAATTATTAAAAATCATAATCACGATTATTTTGGTCAATGTTGAACGATTATTTAACACAATTATTGGAGGGTGATAAGATCAAATCTTATTTCATGATATGAGTAATTTTAGAAATTTAACAATTATCGATACTTCAGCAAAAACTAATACTGGGTTATCTTATGTAGCTAAGTAAAAGGTCCTCAAAATAGTTACAGAAGACAACTAAACAGCAATACAATAAGCATATATATATATATATATATATATATATATATATATATATATATATATATATATATATATATATATATTTTTTTTTTACTTATATATAAGTAAAAAAAATAATATAATCTGATTACAAGTTTTTAATTTTTGGAATCTGATTACGTAATCCAGATTACATATAATCAGTTACTACCCAGCGAGCATTGTTAATAATATATTTTTATATATATTTTGAGCCACAATTTAGTTTTAGGGTTAATGGGTCATAATATAGTCTTATAATTTTAAGATCATAAAGAGAAAATCAAATAAAACTAGGTGTAAAGAATCTTCTCTGATGGATCTGATGGATGTTGCTATTTTATAAACTAACAAAGCAAACTGTGTTTTGTTTTAGTCTTTCTCAAGAATCATGAATGGATATACTTTGCATCTCGAATATTCAAAATGTTAATGTTGATGGACAAATGAACCTTTCACAGGTCAGATTTCACATTTGCCCCATCTCTGAGGGGTAAGAGGCCTGGGATAGGCTTTAAACTGTCCTGTCCTGATCCACTGTGACAGCCGAGCTGAGCTTCCCACGGCTTGACACAACACTGTTTGCTTATCCTGAGCACTATCTGATACGGAGGCTGTGCAGGTCCTGCTTTCCCACCAGTGGGGTAGACGCCATCCTCTCCTGCTTTCAGCCAGGTCAGCTCAAAGTCCCTGAATGTCTCTCAATACAGACTCTTTAACTGAAACAGAAACACCTTGGCCCACTCCGCCAAGAGTCCGATGGGACGGAGGTGCTCAATCACTAAAAGCACCGTGCTGCTTTCTGTTGTCACCTGAGAGGATCCCATCAGCCAGCAAAACATCTCAGTGAAAGGATGAAACTAATCCGAGTAATCGTCTTTTAACGTGAGGTACTGAACAAAGTTTTTGAAGGGATCTTGAAACACCAGATTAGAGAGCAACAATGACATTTGATACCTTGTTTTGAGAGCAGTGATCCCAACACTATATCTTTCCTCTGTGCTGTTATCATCATATTTGGAGTAAGTGGACTCCCCTGTTCTAACAGAATATAGATTATCCATGAACATTGATGTTGAAAACATTTTGCCAAAGATCAGCTTTTATTTCAAATTAAAATCTCTTTACTGTCATTTTAGATCAATTGAATATGTCCCCGCTGAATCAAAGAATTAATTTCTTTCAAAAAAGAATGTTTTGTACAGACCCCACACTTTTGAACGGTAGTCCCCAATAACATCACTTAGGCCATGTAGGATAATCTTAACAAATAGCCCAATAGCTATGTAGCGACTGTTTAAGTGAACTTCCCCCCATACAATCAACTCAAGTACCACACTACATTTTCTATTCTATTCCAACATTTTAATATCATGTTTTACTCTGAAATACATCATTACAGAAATAAATGGGCAAACAGCAATTCATGTTGAGTGTTCAGGTGTGTATTTTGGTTATGCATAGAGTACAGCAGGCTTGTGTGCGTCTCACCAGTATAAGGAGGCAGTGATTGGAGAAGTCCACATGAGTAGGGATGGTGGAGAACACAGAGAGAACCAGACAGCCAAACACCAAAGTGAACCTGCCAGTGAACAAAAAAGGAAAAAACATTAGTAACTGTATCCTGTTCTGTGTGACTTCACCTGAGCAACTGCGAGCTGAAACTAAAGGTTTCATTGTTCTGGAGTGAAAGCACCTTAACAAATCCTCAGGATGGACCCCATCAAAGAACATCTACTGAATCTGAGAGTTTTACGAGTGGCATTAGATAGCAGTGAAATCCGGTGGTGCTTTTCTACAGATCTTTTAGAGATTGACCAGTAGACATAACAGCTGCAGACGTAACTGAACGACACAGTGCAGAAACAGATCATCACTTTCAGCATCATTAAAATTTGCTAATGATGGATGTGTGTCTTGTATAACTATGTCACACTCCCTCTGGCTCTGCTATTGTCTGAGGGCTATTTAAAGAAACATACAGTACATGATTTCTCCTGCTGCCTCTCTGGTGCAGTATGCTGTATCTTCCCTGTTTCCTCTCTCTCTTTTGCTCTCACACTGTATAAACATGCTATTAAGAACATTGGCCTGAGGTGGTTGAGAACAGAGATGGACTCTTCATCTTCAGAAGCAGATGCAGCTGTGCGAGACGTGCAGCCGTATGTGGTTATGTGCTGTCTGAGTGAACTAGCAGACATCACTGTGTCTTCCAGCAAATGCTGTTCTTATGTGTCCTGTAAATACAGTACATTGTGTCTGGGAGCTTTTTTTTTTTTTTTACATCCAACACTGTCTTCTGTATTTCACTTTTCATCTCCACCTCCCTCTTATGTTAAAGGGACCTTATTCTGTAAGTTCGTAAATTATTGTTATTTCTTTCCCACCTGAGGTATTTTTTAGGTGGGGAAATTTTCCACTCTCTCTCTGAACCTTAGGCTTGTTTTGCCAGTGAAAGCAGCTTCTAAGCAACACATATACTGTGTATCAATATTAACTTAAAGGTGCCCTAGATTCAAAAATTGAATTTACCTCGGCATAGTTAAATAACATGGAAAAGACATACAGTGAGTCTCAAACTCCATTGTTTCCTCCTTCTTATATAAATCTCATTTGTTTAAAAGACCTCAGAAGAACAGGCGAATCTCAACATAACACTGACTGTTACGTAACAGTCGGGGTGTACGCCCCCAATATTTGCATATGCCAGCCCATGATCCCAACATTATGAAAGGCATTACACAAGGGCAGCCAGTATTAACATCTGGATCTGTGCAAAGCTGAATCATCAGACTAGGTAAGCAAGCAAGGACAATAGCAAAAAATGGCAGATGGAGCAATAATAACTGACATGACTCATGTTAACATGATATTTTTAGTGATATTTGTTAATTGTCTTTCTAAATGTTTCGTTAGCATGTTGCTAATGTACTGTTAAATGTGGTTAAAGTTACCATCGTTTCTTACTGTATTCACGGAGACAAGAGCCGTCACTATTTTCATTTTTAAACACTTGCAGCCTGTATAATTCATAAACACAACTTCATTCTTTATAAATCTCTCCAACAGTGTAGCATTAGCCGTTAGCCACGGAGCATAGCCTCAAACTCATTCAGAATCAATGTAAACATCAAAATAAACACTGCACTTACGCAATTAGACATGCTGCATGACGAACACTTTGTAAAGATCCATTTTGAGGGTTATATTAGCTATTTGAACTTTTTTTATGTTGTTTAAGGCAAGCACGAGCTCTTGGGGCGTGGAGCACGAGAATTAAAGGGCCACACACCCTGAATCGGCTCATTTCTAATTATGCCCCAAAATAGGCAGTTAAAAAAATGAATAAAAAAATCTATGGGGTATTTTGAGCTGAAACTTCACAGACACATACAGGGGACACCTTAGACTTATATTACATCTTTTAAAAAAAAGTTCTAGGGCACCTTTAATTCTCACTTTGTGAGCCTCACAATGTGGTTCTGCATTGCACAATAGTAGGCTTAAGAGTTTCAACGTAGTGCATTTTACTACATTTGCTCTCTTAACTCATGAACTTTAGAAAAATAAAATTTTCTATATTGCAACATACGATGGGCTACACACAGAGCTGGTGTTCTGAGGGTGCTTATGAAGTAACGAAAGGGGGTGATGATGTAACACAAAGTATCCCAAGCTACAAAAACATATGGCCCATTTACATATTTGTCAGACCATAAACAAACCTGTTGCTACAACTATGAAACTAAAAGCTACTGAAAAGTGACATGATTTCAGCCGTTGGCAGTTTGACACGTGATCTGAATCATGATTCGATACACTGATTCATTTGTGCTCCGAATCTTCCTGAAGCAATGTTTTGAAATTGGCCATCACTAATTACTAATTTTTTTTTTTTTTTTTTGGCGCAACAAAAATATTCTCGTAGCTTTATAATATTAATATTGAACCACTGTACTCACATGAACCGACTTAAATATGTTTTTAGTACCTTTATGGATCTTGAGAGAGGAAATGTCATTGCTCCCTATGGAGGTCTCACCGAGCCATCGGATTTCAACTAAAATATCTTAATTTGTGTTCTGAAGATTAACAAAGGTCTTAAGGGTGTGGAACGGCATGAGGGTAAGTAATAAATGACAGAAATTTCATTTTTGGGTGAACTAACCCTTTAAATTTTTGAATGATTACTCTATAATTTTTAAAGGTTCCTTAGAACTTTTTTTTAAAAGATATAATATAAGTAAAAGGTGTCCCCTGAATGTGTTTGTGAAGTTTCAGCTCAAAATACCCCATAGATTTTTTTTTTTATTCATTTTTTAACTGCCTATTTCGGGGCATAATTAGAAATGAGCCAATTCAGGGTGTGTGGCCCTTTAACTCTCGTGCTCCACGCCCCAAGAGCTCGTGCTTGCCTTAAACAACATAAACAAAGTTCAAACAGCTAATATAACCCTCAAAATGGATCTTTACAAAGTGTTCGCCATGCAGCATGTCTAATCGCGTAAGTACAGTGTTTATTTTGATGTTTACATTGATTTTGAATGAGTTTGAGGCTATGCTCCGTGGCTAACGGCTGATGCTACACTGTTGGAAAGATTTACAAAGGATGAAGTTGTGTTTGTGCATTATACAGACTGCAAGTGTTTAAAAAATGAAAATAACGACGGCTCTTGTCTCTGTGAATACAGTAAGAAACGATGGTAACTTTAACCACATTTAACAGTACATTAGCAACATGCTAACGAAACATTTAGAAAGACAATTTACAAATATCACTAAAAATATCATGTTATCATGAATCATGTCAGTTATTATTGCTCCATCTGCTATTTTTTGCTATTGTTCTTGCTTGCTTACCTAGTCTGTTGATTCAGCTGTGCACATCCAGACGTTAATACTGGCTGCCCTTGTGTAATGCCTCAATCATGGGCTGGCATATGCAAATATTGGGGGCGTGCACCCCGACTGTTATGTAACAGTCAGTGTTATGTTGAGATTCGCCTGTTCTTCGGAGGACTTTTAAACAAATGAGATTTATATAAGAAGGAGGAAACAATGGAGATTGAGACTCACTGTATGTCTTTTCCATGTACTGAACTCTTGTTATTTAACTATGCTGAGGTAAATTCAATTTTTGAATCTAGGGCACCTTTAATGCAGCAGCATAACTGCTAAAAGGCCTAAACTAAGCATCATACTCTTTCAAAATCAGAGATGAAATAAAAGAGAGTTTGATGGGTGTATATTCATGATCTGTGCATCTATGTCTGTGATCAATAACAAACTAGTTGTGGCATTTGTCTGTAACTGTGTTAACAGCTGTTATCAAAGTCCTGCTGACAGCACTAACCTGTTCTTCTGTCTTTTTTCTCTTTTTGTCTGTGAGACACAGTCTGTCTGACCTACTCCTCACCCTTTTAGTGCTTGGCTAACACATGCACACCCACACGGGCCAGACTCTTTTAGTTAGTGTGAGGACTTCTGTGAATCTCATAACACTCCATAGTATTACAATCCCCAAAGACTGGATCGTGACAGAGTTTATGAGTCATTGCAGGATATAGCGCTTTCCATATCCTGGTGGTACAACCACAACTATTACGCTCAAACGGGTGTCGTGCTACTCAACTAGAACATGTTTATAGCATTTAAACATGCATACGGACAAATGTACACACGCACACACAATAAGAAAAGTGCTTCTGCTACAGTCATTACTGTAACCCAATAGACACGCAAAACGGTAGCAGCAACACAAAAACATACAGCAGTCAGCTTGTCTTTTCTCAACAAGTGAAATGCATCCGTTTCCTCTTTTCTAATTTAATATTTTTTCTCATTACCCATTATATTATCTGCATAACAATGAGTAAAAAAATTAATAGAAAAATGTACATGAATTTCATAATTCAAATATTTCTTACACCGCATTTACACCAGACGCAAACGTTGCCACGGCCACAACAGCTAAAAGCTGTCTACACTGAACGTGACAAACCAACCATTGTAAAGCACTTGGACTACGTCAGAAATAGAACGGGGAATCCGTTTACTGTCAGGAATTTGTTGTGTTGCATCTCGCCGCATCCAGTGTAGAGAATATCACTGATTATAATAGGTTCTATTGTCTTTTGACGCATCGTGTCACGCCGCTCGTGTCCGGTGAAGAAACAGGGTTAATATTTAGTTTGACTGCCTTTTACTTTAATAACAGCAACACTCAAGCTGCATGAACTCCACAAGATTGGGTATCATGTGATCCAGCATGATTTGCGAGCACTGTGCTTTAATGGAAGCAAGAATATTTGTTAACATAAATAAAAATATTCAATAGTTTCAATGAAAGAAATCGCAGACTTTTGCACTATACGTGCACCTAGACACATCATTCATAGCTATTTGAAGGATCTCTCGCATGTAGGGGGAAATGAAAATATTAAACCAGGAAGGAATGACTTTTTTGAACAAACAGCTGCAGGTACCAGTGCTCTGCTAAGCGCTCGGGCCAGACAATGTGTCTTTCAGCATTCAGAGCAGTGTGTTCACAGCGCCAGGCTCCCACAGACTCAGACATCTGAGCTTTCAAAGCTCTGAACCCCAGGGACCTTCTTCCATTGCCAAGACAAAACACAGAAACCACCTACCAATTCAGCGGTCTGTGCGTGTAAATGTGCATGAGAGTGTCTGTATGCAAATGTCAGCTTGCGGTTCTGTCGTGGTGCTGTTTTACAATGCAACCGAGAAATAATAAAGATAGCAATAGTACTGTAGAATATAATGGCTGCACACCTGTTTCTGTTTTCCCATGTGTGTGAGACTCTGAGATTGTGTTGTTTTTGAAGCAGGCTCTGAGGAGTTTGAGGAGCATTCAGGCAGACAATGATCAGAGTTGGAATTTCAATTATTTCCCCATGAGTTTGGCCACCTGCAGTGTGTACCGTCTGACCAAACATGACACGGTAGAGGGCGTTGTTGTGGTCTACACCACCAAACGCAAAAAAAAAAATCAGCTTATGTGAAGAAAAACCTTGAGACTGTTAATGAGATGAGGTACTAAAAGAAATGAGAATAAATTAGGAAAAAAGAGAAGTGAGATGAGATTAGGTGAGATTGGATGAGATGAGCAGAAACAAGAAGAGAAGAGAAGAGAAGAGAAGAGAAGAGAAGAGAAGAGAAGAGAAGAGAAGAGAAGAGAAGAGAAGAGAAGAGAAGAGAAGAGAAGAGAAGAGAAGAGAAGAGAAGAGAAGAAATATTAGGATGGTCCTTTGATTCAGACAGTTGGCTGGTTTAGAGGTCAGTCTTTTGTGTTCCTGACAAGATGGATGTGACAATACATTTTCCATTGGATTAATATAAAATATAACATGAGTAATCCAGCGTTCACAACACAATACAGCCTGAATTATAACGGCTGTTCTATGAATTATTGAATGGCTTGTACAAATAGCCTGTGGACATCTGGCTCTGATTTGGCTTGAGCCTCTAATGGTTCTGCTCCGTCTGAACAGGAAGGTCTGGACACTGGCTGCTGTTTCCACTGCAGCTGGAACAGACTGTAGAACACAACTCAGACCTCTGACCAGAGCTTCACACGGGCCCAGGGTTATTGACAGCCATAACACTCAATCAGTAGGTGGGTTTTATTATGTCACAGCCCTGACATAATAAAAGCCAGAGGTTATATATAGGGCTGAAAGCCAGACAGCGATATTATAGTCTAATGATAGATTCCAATTCAGGTATTTTCAGCTAATCTTGGACTAACAAAACATTTAGGTAACACAACAGAGCAACTTCTTTGACTGACAAAACTGGAACAGTAAGACACTAGGATCCTTACTTCTTTCAGCAATTGACTGTGAATTCCTTCTTGAACACATGCAAAAATACAGAATTCATGTGAAAGCGAGAGGGATGATGGATCAGCATCAGACAGACTTAAGGGAACATGCTTATATTACTTGCACTCCAGATAGGCTACTCAATGTGTTTGTGTGTGTGCCAATTTGATAACAGGATGTATGATCAGCCATTATATGTGTACATATTTGCGTTATTCTGAGCTAAATTAAAGATTTTTTTCTTTTTCAGTCTGCCAAATTCCTGGGCATTCCTCTGGCTGGCTGAATGCAAGCCCGTCATGAATAATTAGGGCTGCCATCTACAACCGCAGATTGCTGTTCCAGGTTCAATGAAGCCAGACATAAGAACGAAAGCTTGCCGTAAAGCCCAGGTGAGGCAGATACTCAAAACTGGCCATTACTGCATTGTATGCAACCACCTGATTGACTTAAAAACCTCATGCGTGATACACCCTAATTTTGTTATCTTAACCTGGTGCTGAACAGTTTCCTCTGAAAATTCCAGTTCTCGATACTAGCACACCAGCATACAAGCTACAAGCAATTCAGAGAGCATATTATATTTGCTTTTCATGAAGGAAACACCAGTCTTGTTTTCTGTCAGCTAGAAGTCACTATACCATTCAAGAACAATTACAACAAATACACTTCAGATTCTTGAATGCTGAACATTCTATTCCATTCTAACAGTCACAACAGTTTAAAGTCAATGTGAGATTGTCAAAACAATCTTACTTCCTTAAATAGAAATTTGTTCAGTCTAAACGGATTTTGGTAAGCAGTTCGGGCTGAATTAATTGTAGACGTTTAAAACTTGGGTTAGGGGTTTAGAACAAAGCCAGAATAATTGAGAAATATCAATATAGTGGAGCCATGAATGCACTATAAAAAGAACACAGGCCAGTCAGGCGTATGCTTAAATTTGGCAGGAAAAGAGGAGTTTGTTGGAGTTTAATTGTTCTCAAATTGCACTAGGGTTTTTAATTAACTATATTAACTGCTAGCAAACAGACTATACAGCTATTTGAGGTGGCAGTGTGTAGAAGTGATTAAAGATGAAGCCTAAAAATAGCTTGCTAAGGTTTAGATATAAGTCTTAAAGGGGTGGTTGATTATGATTTTACCTTTTTAACTTTATTTAAAGTGTAATGTTGCTGTTAGTGCATAAACAACATCTGCAAAGTTACGATGCTCAAAATTCAATGCAAAGGGAGATATTTTGCTTTAAAGAATTCACTGTTTAAGGACTACAAAAAAACGGCTGGTAGGGGCTACAACAAGCTTCTTCCCAGGTTAGTGGCATCACTAACCCTAAAATTTACACAAACTTTAGTAGTGTTACCATGCTGTCATTTTACACAAAGGAGGGTCAATTCAACACTCGTTTTGCACAAAAGATTAACATGACGTCACATGCTAATCAATGAGTTGAACTCCAAAACAACTACATAAATTTATCCACTAACCATTCAGAAATGTCCAGATGCATTCTAGAAGTTGTAACTTTTTCCTCTCTATTAGTGTCAAATCCGGTTTGAACAACGTAAGGCTGTTGTTGTTGAGCAACCGAAGCACGAGCTATTAAAGCTCCGCCCTCTTTTGCATTTAAAGGGACACACAAAAACAGCTTGTTTTTGCTCACACCCAAATAGGGGCAAATTTGACAAGCTATAATGATCTATGGGGTATTTTGAGCTGAAAATACATGATCTATGGGGTATTTTGAGCTGAAAGTTCACAGACACATTCTGGGGAACCTAGCCTTTTAAACTATTAAATCTTCTAAAAAGGGGCATTATAGTACTGCTTTAATGCAGGTACATGCATGCAGGCTTCCAACAACATAATCAAATATGCAAACTACTTATAAATTCCTGTACAACCATTGTGAATAATGCTTAATGTATGAAATTATTTTATCTACTGCTCTTCCACCAGCAACTGCTGAGCATATTTAAGCATTTAAGAAAGAGGACAACCACTGAGATGAGTATCGAACAGAAATCCAGGGATCCATCTTCAAAAGTAAGAACATTCATTGTCATACCTTTGACCACCAAAAAGCAAAATGAAAAAAAATAAAAATAATTGAACATATTTTTACAGCAGTTTGCCTCCATTGCCACAATATTACTGTTTTTACTGTATTTTTGATCAAATAAATGCAGTCTCAGTGCAAGACTTCCCAAACTTTTCTGTAAATCTGTTTCTATTTTCAGTATTGGGAGTATAACCCTTAGTATCAAAGTACTTGATATAACATGATATAGATCCTAAACGTTGCATAATCTTTCACGTTGTTCTGCATGATTGGAAAGCTGCACAAACAACAGTAATAATAATAATAAATGTTTCATTTTTTGTTACAAAGTAAAAGATTTGAGAGAGTAACAAAATATGGCACCATATTATATCAGATATAACAGACACAAAGCCTGAACACACCTGAAACTCTGTAAGGTGAGAAATGATGGTCTTTTTAACATGAGGTTCAGTCTAATCAAGCATGCTGCTGTCCATGGTCCTGAAGCTGATCACATTATGCCACTGCTGCATCAATATGATGCTTTGGCTACAACACAGAGGCTGAATCAGATTTGTGACCTTTTGTTAAAACTGAAAGGCTACCTGATCATAATAAAAATGAATGCGGTGTATCAAAATATCATATTGTTAACATTATCATGTGTTCTGGGCTCAATCTAATTTACATGCTGTGTAAACAGGAGTTCAATAGTCCATAGAGTTATCAGTTACACATATCCTTGTTTAACATATTTATATTTTATAATATCCAATATAATGTTTCTATATTCTACTTTCTAAATGAGTGAACTACTGTAGCTTTGTATAAGTCTTTTTTTAGGAGCTTTGGGACACATTATCCCACAAATATCAGCGGAGCTCCCTACTACAAATCCCCCCAGCACTTTTACAGAGGGAGGCTGTTCCCTAATCTCTTCCTTATAGACAAATAAAACACAATGTACTGTAAGCCCATAAAGTTCAAACAGCCCTGTCGTAACTGCAGGCTCCCAGACACCACAGCAGTTGGGTTTCTTTTGGAGCCTCACTTCACCGGGGAGGAGTGTGGGGATGAGGATGAGCTACGCCGTGCCGCCCTGTACCGCCTCCAGCAGTTTGTCTTAAGGAGGACAGGGAGCAGGAACAGACAGGATGTTCCCCTGCCAAAAGTCTATTAACTAATCCTGCTGTTTATACAATCTCCTCAAGTATCTTACAAGGCTGATCGGTTAGATGAAACACGCTGTTTTATTTCTAAGCAACTACTTAACAAAACACAAGTCAGCCAAGGGCATCCAAAGCCCGAGAGCACCAGCTAAAGTTCACTGAAGTGAATGGAAACACTTAATCATTTAAGTAATAGAAAGAAAATAATCATTTGCAATCATTCATTCAAATAACCAATCACTGATATTATGACGGTCATTGTTGATGGTCATTACTAAATCATGCCTTCATACTGTTGCTGTGTAGGCATATAATGTGTAATATAAATTATAAGTCTTTGCTTTTCTTACTTACACTTACTTTTATGTTGTTGTGTACACTACTGTTCAGGGTTTGCATCTCATTCTCATGAAGGATGCATTTAACTGATCAAATAAACAGTAAATAAAACAAATTCTGTAATAAAAAGGTGAAGCATTATTATAAATATATTATTATATTATTATAAATTTAAAATAATTTTACATAATTTAATTATATTTTAATTATTTAAAATAACCTTTTCCTATTTTAATATATTTAAAATATAATTTATTCCTGTGATGCAAAACTTAGTTTTCAGCATCATTACTCCAGTCTTCAGTGTCACATGATCCTTCAGAAATTATTCTAATATGCTGATTTGCTGCTCAAGAAACATTTCTCATTATTATCATTTATCAATGTTGAAAACAGTTGTGCTACTTAATATTTTTGTGGAACGCATGATACATTTTTTTCAGGATTAAAGTTAAAAGTTAAAAAGAAAGTTAAAAAGAACCATATTTATTAAATTTTTTGTATACAAAACACAAAAAACAAAAACAAAAAAAACGTTATGGTCACTTTTGACTAATGCATCCTTGCTGAAAAAAGTATAAATTTATTAAAAAAAAAAAAAAAAAAAACTTACCCCAAACATTTGACAACTAGCATTCAAAGAAATTTGCATCATTTCAGAGCATCCAAACTATTTTATACAAAATATGTCTTTAAAAAATTATGTGTATTATGTGTTAAAGGGAGAAAACTAATATAGTACAAGCCTAACATTAGCTTTGAAGGAGATGTTATCTGGTTGTATACACAAAGTTTTCATTTTCTTTTTTTTTCTTTTTTTTTTCACTTTATAAAGCATAAGGTTTTTGTATAATTTGCTACATAAGCTGTAAGATGCAACTGTTAGGTAGTCAAATAAGCTACCCTATAACATTTCTTAGAGTACAAGAAGGAGAAATGAAAGTACACAAAGGAGATTTAGTGTAATGATTCTTATGTGTAGTGAACGTCACCCGCATGGCTAGAGAAACGGGGCCAAATTTCCATGATGCAGCATAGCTTGGCTTTGAAGGTGTGGGCCAGGAGACGTTTTGCTCACCCTCTTTTCTCTCCCTCCCTCCGTCTTTTCCTTTCCTTTCCCTTTTGGGTACCATTAGGAGGAGTGGGAGGAATCGGCACAAGCTGTTTTCCATGTGATGAGCACAAATCCTGCACTAACAGGATCCAGACCAGGGGAAGCTGGTGAGCTCTAGCAGCTGACAGGGTTCATAAACGCTCCTGGCATACAAGGAAACAGCAGCAGGTTCTCATCAAACACCAAACGGCCTCTCCTGTACTCCCTTGCTACCTCAGTGGGTCTCATTCTCTCAATCTTGCTCTACAGTTGCTGGTGCTAACCAGATGTGTCCTACACAGCAAACTATCACAAAAAGACAAAAAGAAAAGAAAATGGAGTGGAAAAAGTTCAAAAATCAAAAGAACAAGTTTAAAGAGTCAAAAGAGATGTCTTGCAAATTAGAAAACCAAGGGACAGAGTTTAGTATTTTATTAATAATAAATTTAAATAAATGTTTTAGGGAAAGTATACATTTTATGTAATGTAACAGGCCACCATTTATATTCTTCTCCATTTTTAACCTAGTTAAAAACGTTAATGTTTCTGTAGTGTGATGAATAAATAAATAAACATTTATTTTTTACATTTCTTATAAAATACATATGAATTCCATAACATTTAAAATGAATAAATTAAGAATTTATAAGAATATTTGAGAATATTTTGATTAAAATGAGCACATAAAAGCTGCATGCTGAATGCTAGAGTACACGCGTTTCTTTGAATAGAAGTATCTGCCGCATGTAAGTTTGGCAAAATGCTGTTTAGTTGTAGATGGAGTAAAGCATTTCACAATGCAGGACATGTCAACTACCAAAATATACATGCAATGAGACAAAAGAACAGACGCTTCTACAGATTTTTTACTCTGAGGTTCAAGACAAGCACTGAGCAATGAGGAGATAACTGCGTGACTCTTACTGTGTTGTGGTGATACACAGAAGATGAAGAAAAAAAAGCAGTCTTGCATGATGTTCCTGCACTTCCATATCAGTCTGGACCCCAAAAGGAGCTTATAGCAGCCACTGAACCGTAAAAGTGGAGAGCAAGCTCAAATTCACCTGTTCTCAAGCAGCTACCCATCTACTGAAACTCACTCCACTCCTTAGACATTCTCTTGTCTGTGCCTCTTTTCATAAATCCTACATTTCATTTCCTCTGTCTTCCATGAATGCTTTTCACAGCTCTAAACCAACGTTATCATAGAAGAAAAAAACTGCAAAATAGATATCATATTAAAAACGAAATCATGCTGATTCACAAGGACATAATATATATAAGAAATTATTTAGGCAAACAAGAGGTGAAAGACTGAGCTGCTAGTGAGTGAGATCTTCCGTTCCTCAATAAGACTTCTTCAGACAGATGGAAATCTCCATCATTCACAAACACTTTGAACTCATTCACCCCAGAAAGTTCAACCACACCATGAAATCCCACACTTACTGCCGCTGCTGGCGGTCCCACTCCACTAGCTCCATTAAACACACAAATGTGCTCAAACACAAATGTTCACAGGAAAGACTCTGTCACGGCTGTCTGTGCTGACATGCTTCCTCTGGTTTACACAGGTAAATTAGAAATAGGAAGAACTCTAGACATGCTTGAAGGAGGGATAAGAGGAGAGAAAGAGTCATTATGGCATAAATGAAGCTAATGCATGTTCAAGAAGGAAGCTTTTCACTCACACTCACACACTCTCTCTCTCTTTTTCTGTGTTGTGTAGATTTCAGGTTAAGACAGTATGGTCATCGTTCTGATGGCAAAGCTGAATTTGCAGCAGTCATTACTCTAGTCTTCAGTGTCACATGATCGTTCAGAAATCAATGTAATATGCTGATTTAGTGCTCAAGTAAAATTTATTATTATTATAGTTGTGCTGCTTAATATTTTTTTGTAGAAACCTGGATACATTTTTTTTTTTCATGATTGATGAATAGAATGATCAAAATAACAACTTTACTGTCACTTTTGATCAATTTAATCCATTCTTGCTGAATAAAAGTATTAATTGCTTTAATTGCTTAAAAAAAATCTTACTTGCCTCAAACTTTTGAAAGGTAGCGTACTACTAACATATATATATATATATATATATATATATATATATATATATATATATATATATATATATATATATATATATATATATATATATATATATATATATATATATATATATATAAGATTTCCATTGCAAAAACCTCTAAGTCCATCTGAGATCTTTTCTTTTAAATGAGCATTTTTTAACAGGCTCCCATGTTTAGGTTCAGTAATTTCACTTTAATGGCAAAAAAAAAAAAAAAAAAAAAAGTTTATCAGTCAGTTATTAAAATGCTTTATTTTCAAAAATGTCACTTTAGTCAATTCATTGGTATTTAACAAATTTGACTGTCTTTTGGTGCAAAAACAGTTCATGTGTGCTTTTTTTGCAAACACTTCTAAGTCCAACTCTTTGGACAACAACATAGTTTGTGTTTACTTGCTACTCATGAAATCCTGTCATTGTCATTGTCATCCGTTTTGAAGTACTTCTTTGACAAGCCGGATGCTTATGAACAAGCGCTCACTGATTCTGAAGACGATCTGAGCGACGATGAAAGCGGCATAATATGACATTACCTCTCTGGAGTCGGGTAACACGCCGGCGCATTTTGCAGGATTTTTTTCACATTGCAGCAAAACAGACTTAAAATGCTCCGTCATTTTTTGTCATAGAGACATAAGTAATATATCAATTGAAACTATAGAATGTCTTCTTTTATTTGTGTACACTCAGAGTAAAAACAAAATGCTGTGCTTTTTGAAAAATAAAGAAAACTAACATGATGCGTGATTTCTCATCTCCCTCTGAACAAAGTCCAATCTGATAGTTCTCAGAAAATGAACTGTAACTTAGTGAATACTAATCATAAAAAAATTATACTTATGTCTGAAAAAACGTTGAAATGTCACGTTTTAAAACGTGTAAGTCAAATCAAAAACAAACCTTCTGTGTTTATGTAATCTGTATGAAAAGAGAGCCATGTCAGAAGTCTGTGATTCAGCTCATTATCCGCTAATGCGGCCACGCCCACGGAGCCAGCGCTATTCAGACGCAAATTCTGAGTCAATACTTGTATGCATCTTCTCAATTGTGTATTTATTGTCCTGAAAAGTGTTTTGAATAGGCATAGTTAGCTGTCTCTGGCCTCTGTTAGTCCAGTTATTTCCTGGATTGCCTATTCTTCTTCTCAGGTGAGAACATTTCATTTCATGATTATAGTGACCAAAATGATCACGGTTATCACAGAATCCTGTTCAAAAATTCAATTCACCAAGTTTTATGTAGAAAACCAGCAAATAAAAAATTAAATTAGCATCAATATGTACTTTTTCTTTACATAATCGTTAAAATAATAACATTAAAAATGATGGGCAGATTTTAAAAGAGTGTCTTGCAACATGTTATCTACAATGCACAAGTTCAAATAAAGTTTTGACAAAAAAGTCACATATTTCAGCCTCTAAATCATTTTTATAATAGTCAAAAAAGATAAATTACTGACATTTACAATGCACATTAACCTTTATTATTAATAGTATGCGGTCCATGCAGCTTTACAGGGGGTATGGCTTATCTAAATGAGATGTAAATGAGCCCTATTGTCACTCCCAGCAGGTGAGAACAGGTGAGAACTGCAACTTTAGAGGCGTTTTTCTCCCTATAGAGCTTTCTTGTGTGACTACCTTCAAATGGCCACAACTTCTCTAAATATTATCAGATTTCCATGTGTCACACATCGTTGGAAAGCTTGGAGACTACACTTTCAGAATCTGTGAATAACTCAAAATGCCCCAGAACCGACTTGTGTCCCTACTTTCCGTGACTGGTCACATATGATTCAATTTGCGTCTTCCGTTTGGTTCTTCTGTGGACTTAGAGGTTTTTGTTGACAATGGGAAGTGGCTTTTAGTGGTTTCTGCCAACGAACAGGTATTTCTGAATGGGCTGACGATGGGATTCAGCGGATTTGAAGCGGAAGTATTTGATGAACGTATACTATGTGCGGAGAGCATGCGCTCAATATCATTTTCTCATTTTTGACAGAGGTAGCGTTTAGCGGCTTTTGCTTCTGAACTCATCATATATATATATATATATATATATATATATATATATATACACATATAGAATACAGTTTAAAAAATGTGAAAATCTTCATTATGGAGAGTACCGGCCAACTCTGAACACCGCCTATGATCACAGTCTCAGTCTCACTTTCTCTTTCTTCAAATGCAATTTTGCCCCTGGTGGGTCTTCACACTTTACTAATGGATGGGGTCAGTGCAGAA
Source organism: Chanodichthys erythropterus (assembly GCF_024489055.1). Taxonomy (NCBI): domain Eukaryota; kingdom Metazoa; phylum Chordata; class Actinopteri; order Cypriniformes; family Xenocyprididae; genus Chanodichthys; species Chanodichthys erythropterus. The sequence goes on from NC_090225.1 coordinate 17,319,261, forward strand.
CCCACTAAAGTGTTCTTCACAGCTTGCTTTAATTGCACTGTTTACAAGCAGTGTGCCGAAACTCTATTGTAGACTTGGGGTTAATTTTCACCCCGGCTGCAGCAGTAAATCTGCCGCATCAGAGGGGGATTTTCATCACTGGAGAAACCACAAGCATCATACGAGCACATGAAAAGCTAGTTGGGGTAACAGCAAAACTATACTGACACAAAGCTGTATTAACATGAGAAGATGATGACTAAAACTAAAAAAAATGTCTAAAACTAAAACAGCTGATGAGGTTTTTCCAGCCTTATCTGCACGTAAAAGAGTTTCCACTCAGTAGCAGAGTGACAGAACACACACACACTCAGTTCCAGACGTATGTCTATACAAACGTTCACATGTACCTCTGGCTTTTTATGGCATTAATGATATTTTGAGAAAAAGCAGATGGGCTAAATCTGTCAAGCTTATATTGACGTTGTCCATGTAAGGATACAGTAGCCAGGGAGCATGTCTATCCAAGCTCTCTCGTTCCATCTCATACACATGTACACTTCTCTCTTTTTGAACATAAAAACTGTATCGTTCTGAAAGTGTTCCTACCCCTCCCCCAGCTTTGCACTGCAAGTAGTTCATGGTTAACATATGGTGTAATGGACCGATGCTTGTGAACATGTATGGAGCAGAAGGTCTTGTGTCGGTAATAGGGTCACAATATAGTGCAGCACATAATAATTTTTCAAATAAATAAATAAATATCCAGCGCCAGGCCGGGGCTTGCTGGGGCTATCACCCCACCAGAAATGTGCTTAGCACCAGAACCCCTCAATGATTTTCTAATGATTTTCTTGTTTTTTTTATTTTTTATTTTTTTATGTTTTTACTTTTTTAGTGTCACTTTCATTAAAAATAAAAACTGTAAATGGCAAATGGCGATCATATTAAACTCCTCATCAACAGCGATCATAATGGAGTGCTATTAAATATGAACAGCTCAGAAGATAACAACAGATGTATTGTCCTCTTGTAATCTGCTATTGGTGAGTAGCTACCCTTATCTTTTTGAAGATTCGCTGATGTTATATATTAACATAAATGCTTGCAGTTTGTTCGCCCTAGCCTAGTGGTGATGGAAAAGAGCAAATGTTGTTTTCAATCTTAGCGTACATGCTAATGCGTTAAACAGGCCTCTTTGACTGTTGCGCCTCATCTGCTTTTCAGTTTCTCATGCCATGTCAAGAGTTCAACTTTTATAAACATTGCGCTCTTTTAAACCTTAAATTAAAATTTAAATCCCACATTTTCTCTGACTTTTGGACCCCACTAAATTTGACAAGCAAACATATGGTTAGATAATACAAGATCTGTGCACAATTCCATAATCAAAGGGGGGAAATATTTCTCATCCTAATTATTAAAAGGAAAGGAGCTCCACAGGACTTGACTGAAGACAGGATTCTGCTGAACAGGGTGTGAGTGGTGCCTGTCCTACATTTCAAGTATCACACAGCTCTCTAGAATACATGATTCTGATTGGTCAATTGTGGTATTCTGCATCAAATATTTTTGTATAATGACCACAGAGAAGCATAATTGACTGATGTCCTGGCAACCAATTTTCTACCCAGTGCTGGTTTTATGTCCACTATGCGTTTTGTGCCTAATCACCCTGTCGGGGGTTCATTACTTCCTAATGACCAGCATATTATCTCTTTCTTATTCCTTATGACTCATGTTCATGGCCTTTATATGAAGATAACATATCTTCATGCAGCTTGTTTTAACCATAAACCTTAGTAAATTGTTAAATTTATCCCTAAAACAAGAACAATTTTTGATAAAAGATACTTATTCTTTAGATACGCATCTACTTTTTCTTCTTGTCTTAATTACACAAAAACATTAAACAATTAAAAACTTATTAAAACATTAGCAATGGTAATAATAATAATTATTGTTATTATTTAAATGAACACATAATAAAAAAAAGTAAAAGTAAATATTACAATTATCACCATCATCATCGTTATACTATTATTATTATCATATGTCAAAATTATTGTTGTTGTAAAGATGCATTATTGTTGTTGAATTTAAATAAATATTATAATTATTATTTTCATCATCATCATTATGTCAAAATAATTGTTGTTATAAGGATTCAACAACAACAACAACAACTATTATTATTATTATTTTTATTATTGTATTGGGCAAGAATCCAAAAACACTCTTACTCACTCTCTTTCCCTATCACCGTCTCCTGGGTAGTGTTATTCAGTGGCAGATTTGACATAGATTGATTTGTGTCATTTCCTGAGTGTGGAAGCCATTGATCCAGCACTGACCTGTTCACTGTAGCATCTGCTTTCATTAGCAGACTAAGGGCTCCCAAACAGGAGCCACAGGGAACAGCACACCTCTGTAACATGGCCATCTATCACATCTGTTTACCCTGCCCAACAAATCCTCACTGATCAATACTGCAAGCATCACCCCTACAGCCCTGACTCTCTCGCACATGCACATCCGTACGCTATGTGAGAGTAGTACAGCAAATACTTTCACAAACGTGGAAAACATTTTTTTCTTTGTTGTGCAGGTGGAGGTTCTGTTTGCTTTAAATTCTACCCATTAAGAATTAGTAGATGCAACACGTTTAAGGAGAAAACACCCTGATATTTGATTGTCAAAACAATAGTAACACATAAGAAAGACAAATTACTTATAGTCTCAGCTTTAAGAGGAGATCTCAACAATGCCACAAATTCTACTCAGATATGAAAATATTCTCATCAACTACTTCTAAAGGTTAAATATAGAGCTATATTACCTATATTCATTTTATAGCTTTATACTATGATGACTTTGTAAACAACAAATCAAAAATCAAATCAAATGTATCTCTGAAAAGAATTTTTAAGAGGAAAAATCTAAATGAAATCGGGGTCCAAAATCGACTTTTTGCCACACTGTCCAATGGCAGGTGAGTTGAGAAAATCATACTGACCAAGTATATAATTTTCTATGTGTGTGTTTAGTATCAGTGATACTGTCCGTCATTCATAATACTTAGAAGGGGTGTGATACACGATATTGAGTTCAGGAGAATGAGACGACTTTTTAAAGAAACACTATATTTAAGAAATCTTTAATGACAAAATATGACTTTTATTGTTTTATTGTTTTATTTAATTATGACTTTTAAAATATGAATATTGACTTAATTTACCTAATCTAGGGCTGTCATTAACAATTATTTTGGTAATCGAGTAATGTGTCAATTATTCTGAAAATTGAGTAATCGGATAATATTTTTTTTGTGATAATAAAAAATAGAATTAAGTGAATACCCTTCAGGATGACTTTAAAAACATAAAAACATAAAAAAAAAAAAAAACGATTGGTTTACATAAAGTGTAAAAAGCTATTAATGTTATGGTTTTATTGAACAACACTACTGTAATATAACATAATAATAGATAATATTATGAACAATCAACTTATGTACATTATGTATTACAACAACAGCCTGGTGATTGTTGTTGTTACACTTTCAGCATGATCAAATCCTTGTTTAATATTCGCCAAACAACGTTTGATTCAAATGTCCATTAATCGTTAGTATTTTGTAACTTCTTTATGATAGAAATGCTACAGCCACAGTAATTTTTTGAACAAGAACATGTGAACTGGACATCAAAACATGCAAACTCAGAGCGAGGGTTTAAAGTTTTATTTTGGAATAGCGATAAACAACAGTTCACATACATACTGATGTATTCTCCTGTGTTAGTGTAGGTTTATAAATGATAGCACTATGCTATGATATATTATGATTTTTAAATAGTTTTAATATATAGTGCAGCCTTAGAAAATGACCTAATAATGCGGTTCATGCATTCTCTTTTATTTATTTATTTTTATTTGTTTTGGTTCATGCATTCTCGTCCATGGAATGTGCCACTTCCGGTATTTATTTAACCCGAATTTAATCGAGGAATCGTGACAGCCCTTGACTAATCATCTTATAATGAATGAATAGGATTTCACATTTAGGGTACAATTTGATTTAAACCATGTTTTATGTTCCACTTCCTTATAAATGTACAAGACTAAATAATAAATGTACCACCAAAGCCATTTTTACTCACATTCAGCACTTATGAAGTGTTACCTTTGGACCCTGAGAAACTCAATGAAGTGTCCTGAGCTATTAAATAGCACCCACTGAGCAATAAAATTTTACATAGGGAAGAGAAAAATAACTCAAATGAGATATGAGAGAAGTTGAGTAGGTGGGTTTTATACAACTGAGGTACCAGCACAAATAGCAAATACTGAATAAGGGACCGGTTATGCAACATGCTGGTCTTGCTTTGTGGACTGGGCGAGATAATGGATAATGTTATGCAATGTTTGTTTACAGAGAAGACTAGACATGAAGAGATGACCTCAGGCAGGCATGAAATATCTGTAGAAATATGAAACAAGATAGAGAATGTGGTGAGAAAAACAATTGAAAATTGTCAGAAACAAGGTTTGGCACAGAAGGGAAACATAAGACAGGCGGTGTAAATGGAATATCACAAGCCTCAAAGGGTTAGGAAGCAGAGAGAAGACAATGGGAGAGTAAGAGGAAAAGGAAATGAGACATTCACAGCTAAATGAGTAGTTCACTGAAGTATGGCATAATCTACCTGCTGGGCATGGAAATGGAGAGGGAAATAAAGTGGCTTCTCTCAGGACTAACATTACAATACCACAGCTCTTTTGCTGCAGGATTAATATGCTTATATCTCTCTGAGACTAGACCGTAGCTTCCTGGGACTTCAGTGTCCTAAAGGAAGACCCTGAGATCTCCACAGATGCTGAGTGTTTGCACCCGAGCGGTGACACACCTGACTGCTTTTATAAGTCTCTACAAATCATAATCCCAAAACATTTCACTTACAGTTTGATCGGAAAGGCAGAAAAAAATGCATCTCATTCTCAATCTTTTTTTTCTTCTTCTTCTTTTCTTTCTAAAATTTGGTAAACAACAAACCAAAAAGACATTTTTTTTTGTGTGTTGGACTATGTGATATTCACTACGTAGCAAATAAGTAAACAATTTAAGTAGTTTTTTTCTCACTAGATTACAATACAGCAAGCACAACACTTCTAGCACCTTATGTAAAAAGCAGCTCACAATCAAACAGTGTGTGGGCTGATTCGAAATTACAAGTAATAACAGTGAGTCCTCAGGGTTCAGTCATTAGTGCAAATGTGGCTTTTTACATTGTGCCGAATGCTCAAGATTCTCACCAACATCTGTACCTCCTGCAAATGAACATGAAGTTCATTCAGGAGCAACCAATTAATTTAATGGAGATTATTTATAACAGGGCTCACATTAGTATCAATATCACTGAACCCAGAATAATGCAATGAGCTGAGCGAGACGCGAGAAGCAGCGTTCCGATTCACAATATCCCTACACAGTGCTCACTGCTCACTATACACACTGAGCATTTAAGATGCCATAAAATGACAACTTCAAACACGAGTCATGCAGATAAAAGGTTAAAAAATAAATATAAATAGGTCTATGGAATGCCATACTTTCTAATTTCATACAATATTAATTTTACTTAATATATTATACATAAACAGGGTTGGGGAGTAACAGAATGTAAGCAATGATGTTATGTATTTAAAGTACAAAATATGATTAACAGTATTCAGTTACAAATTGTTGGTAATCAGATTACAGTTACATTTAAGTATTTTGATTACTAAAGTGATTACTTATTTTAAAATCATTTATTTTATTTACTATTTAGTTCTATCAGTTGGAAAGACTTACAATGTGATGTGCATTTGAGCAGCAGTGAAACACTCTCTTATGATGTATGTTAAATTCCTACAAGTAGATAGAGGGCGCTGTTATTCATACAGCTTAACAGAAACTGTTGCTTTGACAGACAAAAGACGAATTCAGTTCATACAAGACAATGTATGGCCTATCTATATTCTTTATCCTGTCTCAGGTATTTATAAACACATAAAGGATATTTCATCTCAGAATGAGCCATTCTTAAGTTTTGTATAGTCAAAGACTTCAGATATACAAAGACAGTGCAGTCATATTACTATGAATGGGAGAAAGTACAATGTGCAATATGGTGGAATAAGTCCCACCTTCTAAAAAAAAAAGCCAATCGGCAATCGGCGTCACTGCAGCTGCCATTAGAAGCTCTGGTTGCTATAGAAACAGAAGGTGTTCTGAGACGCGCACTTAGGACTGTGCATGTGCATTGGCTGTTTTTTGTTTTTTGTCATGACTGGAGCATTTAGAAACAAAATGTATGACCGCTGTCAGATTTCACTGGTGATTTCATAAATTAAATTTAATTGCATGGCGAACAGCTTTGGAGAATTTGATGTTTCTCCATTCAAAGAGATAGGAGCTGCACTTCCATGACTGAAATAACAGCCTGAGGGCATTTTAAAGATGGCCACCAATGTAAAATTTAGTTATAGCTATTTTGCCTGCTTATTTGTTCAATTACCTTATTGAAGCACTGAGCTTCACGTGGCCTTGTAATTCCTGTAGTTACGAGATTCTAGCTTGTAAAAAGCGTTCACGTCCTCGTAGAGATCGTAGTTACAGCTTGTAAGCTGGGAGTTTTCTGAAAGCTCCCAGATGTACCACATGGCCACTATACCACCTGACCGCTGTAGATTCATTTAGGTGTTGATAGTGGTGCCATGGAAACGAATAATTCCCAGTCCAAGGACCAAAAGGACGTGAACAGCTCCGAATATAACATCATGTGTTGTCATTTCAAGATACCGGTAAATACAAGGTGACGTGAACGCAGCATAAGTGTCCATATATCCCAGTTCCCTTTCAGTCGGTCACATTCGACGTACGTCAGTAGTGACCGACGAATTGGGATATCGCTTAAAGAGCCCTATCATCTTCGTGTAGACTAAAACAAGCCAATGGAATTGGCGTGCGATATTTGCATAATGCGCACCGCCCCCGACAGGTGTATATAAATAGGAAGCAGATGCAATCGCACTCTGTCTTTCGCTTCGGAGCCATTCACTGGTGTCCTGTTTTAGAAGACTCCTTTCTTCGTTTGTTTTATTCTAAAACATTGCCTCAGAAGAGGATTTACAGCGAGCTTTCAGTGCTGGTGAAAGGGCACGTTCAGCGAGGTCGCAAGTCTCCGAGGAGCTGAGCTATAAGCTCGAAAACTGCTGTTTTCACAGCAACACAAAGAGTGTGTGCGTGTATAGCGATTTGGGCCGGTTCCTCGGTGTGTCAGGGAGTGGTGTACCTGACACATCGCGTCGCTCCCTGGGTGCTTCAGCACGAGTGAGTTTACTTCCCCTTCTAAAAGAGCTTTACAGACGAACCCTGACAGTATGTCAGTATGTCATGCGTTAATGGGTGCGGTCGTTCCCTGGTCCCTGCTGATGGGCACAATCGTTGCATCTCGTGTTTGGGCATTCTGCACGCTGAAGCAGCTTTTGTGGATGGTTCATGTTCCCATTGCGGGAACATGACTATCGCGATGCTGAGGTCGAGACTCTCCTTCCTGAAGTCAAAGGAAGCGGGGGTCCCCTCTCCTATGCCGCGTACGACCGTTTTTTCCGGCCCCGGGAACCGGAATGACGGTACGGCGCTGTATAGGAAGGGTGACCTGAGGATTACGGTCAGGGCTTCCCCGCCGAGCGGAAACGCTCCTCGGGCCCCTGCCGCCTCATCAGCACCGCAACCCATCGTGCCACCGTTGGTTTCCGCTGGGCCCTCAACGGACTGTCCAGCCGTTACCTTTGGTGTGCCGGCGGCGGATCGGATGTCGATCGCTGCATCGGAAGGTGAGCCTGAGTCCTCGGGGGAGGATTCGGACGCGCTGCCGCCCGGGACGGTAGCGTTGCCCGAGTCGGATCCCGAGCTCACGGCTGTGCTCTCCCGGGCCGCCTTGTGCGTCGGGCTTGAGTGGAACCCTCCACCCTGTCCCGGCCCATCTCGGTTGGATGATTGGTACTTGGGGGGGGGGGTCGCGCTGGTCAAATCCAGCGTCCCGCCCCAATGCCTTTCTTCCCGGAAGTACACGATGAGGTGACCAGGTCTTGGCAAGCTCCGCATGGGGCTCGTACAGGGCCTGGTCCCTCGTCCGCCTTCACCTCCCTGGACGGCGGGCTAGCCAGGGGGTACGCGAGGATCCCGCCAGTCGAGCGGTCTGTTGCGACGCAGTTGTGTCCAACGGCCGCTGGCTGGCACGGTGAGCCGCGTCTCCCGTCCCAGGCCTGTGAATTCTCAGCCGGTCTGACTGAGAAAGCTTACAGTGCCTGTGGGCAGGCTGCCTCTGCCCTGCACGCGATGGCCCTTTTGCTGGTCTATCAGGCAAAAGCGCTGTCGCAGATGCCCCAGGAAGGTCCTGACCAACAGCTGCTTGGGGAGCTGCGCGCTGCCACTGACCTTGCCCTCCGGGCAACGAAGGTGACAGCGCGTTCTGTTGGCCAGGCGATGTCTACTCTGGTAGCCCAGCAACGCCACCTCTGGCTGACCTTGGCAGACATGAGGGAGACCGACAAACATCGGTTCCTGGATTCCCCCGTGTCTCCGGTCGGCCTTTTCGGCGACGCGGTGGAGAGCTGTGCCCAACAGTTCTCCGCTGCACAGAAGCAGGCTGAGGCTATCAGACATGTCATGCCACGGCGGTCCGCTGCTGCCTCCACCCAGCCGCCCTTGGCTCAGCCTCAGCCCGCTCGTCGCCGAGGGTGCCCGCCTGCGTCTTCCTCCGCCCCTGCTAAGTTGGCAAAGCAGCAGCCTACACCAGCCAAACAGCAGGGTGCCGGTCGCAGACCGTGAGACGGGCGACCTGGAGCGGAAGGTTCCTGCCCTTTGGGAGAGTATTCCATCTGCTCTCCCACCCCCGGAGGAGGGCCGGGGGGGATTTCGTGGCGGCTGTCCATCTACCGCCGCTGGCTCTCCGGAGTCCAGCGGTACCCACTTTGCCACAAAAAGAGCAGTTTCCTCAAACTCCAGGTCACAACAAGGGGTGTCTGCCAGTGGGCCAGGCTCCGCCTCGCCGCTGACAGCTCCCTCCCCATTCGCCAGCAGGTGGCAGTGTGATGGTGCAGACCGCGTCCCGTGCGCCGTCTCCCATGCACACTGCTGCCTCGCAGAGTCCGACCCCACTCCGGGCCGCCCCCAAGCCGTCCGAGTCGGGTCCCTCTCTGCCTTGCTGCCCCACCCCCGGTGCGTCTGTGGTGCCTTTGGTCCCGCTGGCTCAGTGTTTGGAAGCGTGGATCACGCTCCCCAGCCTGTCCAGTTGGCTCATTCGTACTATCAGACTCGGCTATGCGATTCAGTTCGCCCGGCGTCCCCCGGTCTTCAGGGCTGTCCACTTCACTCCGGTGTCGTTGGACAGTGCACCTGTTCTCCGGGTGGAGATTGCTGTCCTCCTGGCGAAGGATACAATCAAGCCGGTCCCTCCAGCCGATATGAAGTCGGGGTTCTACAGCCCCTCCTTCATTGTACCAAAAAAGGGCGGTGGGCTACGGCCAATCCTGGACCGTCCCCAGGATTGGTTTGCAGCAATAGACCTGAAGGACGCGTACTTTCATGTCTCGATTCCCCTCGTCACAGACCCTTCCTAGGTCGGTCTGCGTTCGAGGGTCGGGCATGTCAGTACAAAGTCCTACCCGACATGGTTGTAGCTCCCAGCCGGTTGGGTCTTCAGGTCAACTGGGACAAGAGCAAACTCGCCCCCGGGTAGAGGATCTCTTGTCTCGGTCTCGAGCTAGACTCAGTCGCACGGACTGCGCGTCTCACCGAGGTGCGCGTCCAGTCGGTGTTGAACTGCCTGAGCTCGCTCAAGTGCAGGACAGCGGCTCCACTGAAAGATTTTCAGAGGCTCCTGGGGCATATGGCATCTGCAGCCGCGGTAACGCCGCTCGGATTGCTTCATATGAGACCGCTTCAACACTGGCTCCGCGGCCGGGTCCCGAGATGGGCGTGGCAGTGCGGCACGCTCCGTGTCTCCGTGACACCGAGCTGCCGTCGCACCCTTGTCCGGTGGTTGGACCCTTCGTTCCTATGGGCCGGAGTACCCCTCGAACGAGTGTCCAGGCACGCTGTGGTCTCCACAGATGTCTCTGCCACGGGATGGGGGGCCACGTACAACGGGCATGCAGTGACAGGTCTTTGGACGGGGCCTCAGCTGCATTGGCATACCAATTGCCTCGAGTTGCTAGCGGTTCGTCTTGCGCTGGCCCGCTTCAAGAAGCTGTTGTCAGGCAAGCACGTTCTAGTCCGCTCACAAAGCACTGCGGCCGTTGCGTACACCAACCGTCAAGGTGGTCTACGCTTCCGTCGCATGTCGCAACTCGCCCGCCATCTCTTGTTGTGGAGTCAGAAGGATCTGAGGTCCCTTCGGGCCACTCGTGTCTCAGGTGTGCTCAACCGTGCAGCCGACGAGCTGTCACGGCAGCATCTACTTGCGGGCGAGTGGCGGCTCCACCCCCAGGCGGTCCAGCTGATTTGGCAGCGTTTCGGCGAGGCCCAGGTAGTCCTGTTTGCCTCCCCGGAAACTGCCCTCCGCCAGTGGTTTTATTCCCTGACCGGCGGCACGCTCGGCACGGATGCCCTGGCACACAGCTGGCCCCCGGGTCTGCGCAAACATGCGTTTCCCCCAGTGAGCCTTCTCGCACAACTCATGTGCAAGGTCAGGGAGGACGGGGAGCAGGTTCTGTTAGTGGCTCCGTACTGGCCCACTCGGACCTGATTCTCAGACCTCATTCTTCTCGCGACAGCACCTCCCTGGCCGATTCCTCTGAGGAAGGACCCCCTGACTCAGAGACGGGGCACCCTGTGACACCCGCGTCCCGATCTGTGGAACCTCCATGTGTGGTCCCTGGACGGGATGCGGAGGTTCTGAGTGATCTCCCGCAAGCGGTCGTAGACACCATCACTTCCGCTAGAGCTCCTTCCACTAGGAATCTCTACGCGTTGAAGTGGAACCTGTTCGTCGAATGGTGCGCCTCTCGCCGAGAGGACCCCCGATCATGTTCGGTCGGATCCGTGCTTTCCTTTCTGCAAGATGGGTTGGAGCGAAGGCTGTCTCCCTCCACCCTCAAGGTGTATGTTGCCGCTATTGCCGCACATCACCATGCAGTTGAGGGTAAGTCCCTGGGGAAACACGATCTGATCGTCAGATTCCTGAGGGGGGCCAGGAGACTGAATCCTCCTCGCCCTTCCTCCGTACCCTCTTGGGATTTGACCCTGGTTCTCACAGCTCTCCGGGGTCATCCCTTCGAACCTTTGCAATCAGTCGACCTGAAACTAATGTCTCTTAAGACGGTTCTTCTGGTTGCATTGGCTTCCCTGAAGAGGGTAGGGGATCTGCATGCATTTTCGGTCGACGAAACGTGCCTAGAATTCGGGCCCGGTGATTCTCACGTCATCCGGAGACCCCGGCCTGGATACGTGCCCAAGGTTCCTTCCACTCCCTTCAGAGATCAGGTAGTGAACCTGCAAGCGATGCCCTCGGAGGAGGCAGACCCAGCCCTAGCTTTGCTCTGTCCCGTCCGCGCTCTGCGCGTTTACGTGGACAGAACGCGAAGCTTCAGGACCCCAGATCAGCTCTTCATCTGTTACGGAGGCCAGCAGAAGGGAAAGGCTGTCTCCAAGCAGAGGATGGCCCACTGGATAGTGGATGCCATCGCCTTGGCGTACGAATCCCAGGGCGTGCCTTGCCCGCTCGGGTTGAGAGCCCACTCCACCAGAGGGGTGGCCTCTTCCTGGGCGCTGGCTCATGGCGCCTCGCTGACAGATATCTGTAGAGCTGCGGGCTGGGCGACACCTAACACGTTCGCTAGGTTTTATAGCCTACGTGTAGAGCCGGTATCCTCGCGTGTACTCGCATCCACTAGTCGGTAGACGTGTTGTACTCGCTCTAAGTGTCGGCTTGCAATGCCATTTCCGCCACCGGCCGGATACGTGCATACTTTCACTCCAGTCGTGTTCCCCGCCTGGCGAACCCTGTCGAGTTCCTCCGCCTCCCCCTTCGGCTCGGACATTGCGGAGTGTCTGATGCCAGGCCTACATCCGTCGCTGACGCTGTCTGTTGGCTGGGGCTCATATGTCGTGACCCCTCTACGTGAGCGGTCCCATATGTGTATTTTCCACGGTTTAAAACTCCCTACGGGCCGAGTCCGTGTCTTTCCCTTAGCAGAGCCAGCTCTGCTGTCACCTGTCAGATGAGTCTCCCCCTACCAGGTGGAGCCATCCCAGGGACTCCATATGCGTACTGCCCCCCGGGCCAGTCCATGTGTGTATTCCCACGTAAACTCCTCCCCCATTGGGTAGGTAGTGGTCTCCGCAGCGTCCCTCACGGGTTCGCTTCCCCAGTGTGTCTAGTTTACTTAGTGGGTAGTGGTTAGACAGCAGTAGACTCTCTCGGTGTAAGCTCGCCCCCTTCACCGCCAGCCGGTGCTATGGGCGGCTGAGCTTGTGCTGGGCACTGGAAGGGGTTTCGTAACTGTGGCGCCTTAGTTGGGATCCCAATTCGTCGGTCACTACTGACGTACGTCGAACGTGACCGACTGAAAGGGAACGTCTCGGTTACGTATGTAACCCTCGTTCCCTGAAGGAGGGAACGGAGACGTACGTCCCGTCGCCACAGTTTCTGTACCCTCGCTGTAGTGCGGACACCAGTTGTCTCCTCAGCGAAAAACAGAGTGCGATTGCATCTGCTTCCTATTTATATACACCTGTCGGGGGCGGTGCGCATTATGCAAATATCGCACGCCAATTCCATTGGCTTGTTTTAGTCTACACGAAGATGATAGGGCTCTCTAAGCGATATCCCAATTCGTCGGTCACTACTGACGTACGTCTCCGTTCCCTCCTTCAGGGAACGAGGGTTACATACGTAACCGAGACGTTACTCATCTTAAGTAACCTAACAAAATACATTACAGATTAAATTTTACGGCATGTATTCTGTAATCTGCAGTGGAATACATTTTAAAAGTAGCCCTCCCAACCCTGTATATAAATTAATACTAATATATTAAATAATAGATATTAAAGGGGACCTATTATGCCCCTTTTTACAAGATGTAAAATAAGCCTCTGACATCCTCAGAGTGTGTATGCCAGCAACAACAAAACAGGACAATCTCACGCACTGAAAATTCAGAAACTGTCAGTAGCAGTGTTCAGCCTTATACGTTCAAACCAGAGTGGTTGAAAAGACCCTTGTTTGTGAAGCAGTCCGGCGCAAAATGATTGCCGCAAGCATGTAAGACTTTACATGTCTTTGGGACGATTGTCTTTGGGACGTTTCCTTCGAAAATGAAATTTAACCATGATGTCCTCAGTGACTCACATGCCGGGAGTCTATGGAGACTCTTGTAATGCCTTGGCACTGGCTGTGAGCGGGGCTTCTCCCTACAATGACGTCATCATAGGGGGGAATCTGAATCAGCTCGCTTGAAGAGACTGCTGTTGATTTACGGGAATTATATAAAAAAATAAAAAATAAAAAAATGAGTGAGTGGATTTTTACCATTATAAGCTGGTTGTTCTCACACATTACAAAGACATATTGGAGTTCAAACATCTTATAAAAGAGAATTTTTGCATTATAGGTCCCTTTTAAAATATATTTATATTAATAAAATATCTGTAATAATATACGTATAAAAATAAATATATTTTTGCTAATTTAATATATAATACGTGAATATATTTTATGAAATATCAAATATATTCAGCACACTTTAAACTCCTAAATGTAGTTATACGCCTGTTGTGATGAAAATAAAAGTAATTTGGTTGATTGTGATGGTAGAATATCCTGTCAAGTCCACTTCACAAGGCACTACTGGGCGGTTGGAATGTATAGAGAGAAAGAGAGAGAGGAGAATATCTGTGAGATCCTCGCAGGATGCTGACACAGGTTAAGTCCTGTCCATACATTATTTGAGAGGATCGGAATAAAGTGTAGGCGTCATTCAAAGAGGAAAATATAGCTTGTCTGTTCCTGCTGTGTGGTGTAAGGGTAATGTCCCTCCATATTTCTGTGAGCTTTATTGGCGGGACAGTAAAGCAGTGTCAGATCAATGCTGACTAGATCTTTTATATGCTGATCTCCACAGAGGCAATCCCCTATCAGCCCTCAAAATAGCAGCAGGGTCATCCATCACCTGGAGAAGAAGAAACTATCTTTATCCTGCACAGACTGAAAGAAGAAGCGAGAAATAGCTGAAAATTGTACTGTCCCAACAATGAAGGAAACATGTATGGGTGCATTTTCAAAACAATTCTACACCTATCTACCCACCTATCTACTTATGATCTATCTAGTACCCACCTACAGTATTTTGCACCCTTTCACCCATCCATCCATATATCTATCCATCTATTCAACTATCCATCCATTTATCTATATCTTATAAAATTCAGGCTTTCTCTCAGTACGTAAATCCAACAAACCTTCAATTGTCCCAGGTTTCTTGATAAAGGGGCACACTAACACTGTTTTTGTACTGCAGAGTGTATAAAATGTGTCCCTGGCACAGTAAAATGAAACTACAGTGCTGGTTAGGGGTTTGTTCTTAAATATGTGTGACAGTAATTGTGATACTTGCCCACTAATTAGAGGCAATCACCACTAATTATGTGTACATATAATTGCATTGTTATGAGGAAATTCCATTATAAAGATAAAATAAAAAGAGATGACACACACGTCCTTCTAGTCTATAAAGATCTATGTGCATGTGTGCACGCTTGTGGGTGTCTTTCCAAAGACAGCAGATTCAGTGCAAGGTCCAGGCTAAATTGATCTCTGACTCCACAACTGAAACTGGAAATGTACCGTAAGCACTCCCTGACCAATAAGAGACTGTTAATAACGTTTTTTTTTTTTCTTCAGAACTGAGATGTGTGAACAGTACAGCTAATCTTTTAATTTCGTTACGGAAGACGATACATTCTGAACTCCAGCTGACAGAGAGAGGGAGAAAATGTGATAGGCTGCAAGATAAGTGATTTGGATTGACTGGCAGCAAAAAATGTAGAAAGACACAGGGACCAGTGGCTCATACATATATTCTTACATAGACAAAATAATTGGCACAATTTAAAAAAAAAAAGTATAAAGAAAAATGAACAATTTTATTACACATTGTCCACCACATCATTTTCATAACCTTACGGGAAATTAAGTCTTCGTCTACCATAGTTCATAAAAAGAAAGTTTAAAAAAGATTTTTTTTTTTTTCTAATATTATACATACAGTGGGTACGGAAAGTATTCAGACCTCCTTAAATTTTTCACTCTTTGTTATATTGCAGCCATTTGCTAAAATCATTTAAGTTAATTTTTTTCCTCATTAATGTACACACAGCACCCCATTTTGACAGAAAAACACAGAATTGTTGACATTTTTGCAGATTTATTAAAAAAGAAAAACTGAAATATCACATGGTCCTAAGTACCATGTGATACCTAAGCACCCTTTTGATCTAATACAGCCATGAGTCTTTTTGGGAAAGATACAAGTTTTTCACACCTGGATTTGGGCATCCTCTGCCATTCCTCCTTGCAGATCCTCTCCAGTTCTGTCAGGTTGGATGGTAAACGTTGGTGGACAGCCATTTTTAGGTCTCTCCAGAGATGCTCATTTGTTTTTAAGTCAGGGCTCTGGCTGGGCCATTCAAGAACAGTCACGGAGTTGTCGTGAAGTCACTCCTTTGTTATTTTAGCTGTGTGCTTAGGGTCATTGTCTTGTTGGAAGGTAAACCTTCGGCCCAGTCTGAGGTCCTGAGCACTCTGGAGAAGATTTTCGTCCAGGATATCCCTGTACTTGGCCGCATTCATCTTTCCCTCGATTGCAACCAGTCGTCCTGTCCCTGCAGCTGGAAAACACCCCCACAGCATGATGCTGCCACCACCATGCTTCACTGTTGGGACTGTATTGGACAGGTGATGAGCAGTGCCTGGTTTTCTCCACACATACCGCTTAGAATTAAGGCCAAAAAGTTCTATCTTGGGTCTCATCAGACTAGAGAATCTTATTTCTCACCATCTTGGAGTCCTTCAGGTGTTTTTTTTATCAAACTCCATGCAGGCTTTCATGTGTCTTGCACTGAGGAGAGGCTTCCGTCGGGCCACTCTGCCATAAAGCCCCGACTGGTGGAGGGCTGCAGTGATGGTAGACTTTCTACAACTTTCTCCCATCTCCTGACTGCATATCTGGAGCTCAGCCACAGTGATCTTTGGGTTCTTCTTTACCTCTCTCACCAAGGCTCTTCTCCCCCGATAGCTCTAGGAAGGGTTCTGGTCATCCCAAATGTCTTCCATTTAAGGATTATGGAGGCCACTGTGCTCTTAGGAACCTTAAGTGCAGCAGAATTTTTTTTGTAACCTTGGCCAGATCTGTGCCTTGACACAATTCTGTCTCTGAGCTCTTCAGGCAGTTCCTTTGACCTCATGATTCTTATTTGCTCTGACATGCACTGTGAGCTGTAAGGTCTTATATAGACAGGTGTGTGGCTTTCCTAATCATGTCCAATCAGTATAATCAAACACAGCTGCACTCAAATGAAGGTGTAGAACCATCTCAAGGATGATCAGAAGAAATGGACAGCACCTGAGTTAAATATATGAGTGTCACAGCAAAGGGTCTGAATACTTAGGACCATGTGATATTTCAGTTTTTCTTTTTTAATAAATCTGCAAAGATGTCAAAAATTCTGTGTTTTTCTGTCAATATGGGGTGCTGTGTGTACATTAATAAGAAAAAAAATAGAACTTAAATGATTTTAGCAAATGGCTGCAATATAAGAAAGAGTGAAAAATTTAAGGGGGTCTGAATACTTTCCGTACCCACTGTATGTACATTTTATAGCTGACATTTTAAACATTAATACGTTCGTACTGATAAATGTATCATTAAAAAACTACATTTACAGCAGTAAGCAGTAAATTCTACAGTGCTCAGCATAAATGAGTACCCCCTTTGAAAAGTAACATTTTAAACAATATCTCAATGAACACAAAAACAATTTCCAAAATGTTGACAAGACTAAGTTTTATATAACTGTATATATCTGTTTAACTTATAACATGAAAGTGAGGTAAATAATATAACTTAGAAAAAAAAAATTCAAATTAGGGTGATGCAAAAATTTGTACACCCCACTGAAAGTTTAATGTAGAAAGTCTACAAATGTCTATGCAGGTACCCGCATAAAAGTGGCTAAAATGGGTGCATTGTGACATTCCTAAAATTCATGGGCGGGGATGCGGGCGGGTAGTAGCGCGGATGAAAAATATGCGCAATATTTGTATGTCTAAATATCCATTACACATACGCAACAACGATATGACATTTGACCCACGTCACCACCACTGCGACAGTGCGACTTTTGTTGATGCTTCTCGTAGCCTAGTTGGAGCAAGCGTTGCAGGAGTAGCTATGGACGATATCCTTTTACTGCACAGTAACCTTAAGGAAAAGTAAATGCATAGTTATAGGCCTATAGGTTGTTTGTGAGCGACAGGCTCAGGTTGTATCTTTTCAAAAGAAGATCAATGCCTACTTCATCACTGCCTGTTTAGCCGTGCTTGATTTGAGCGTTTGGAAAAAAAAATATGAGACAGTTGTTGTCAGATTTGATTGTTGATTACAAATATGAAATTTAATCAAAAGCTTGGCAAACAGCTTTGGAGAATTTGATATTTCCCCATTCAAAGAGCATGCCCGAGAGGTGTTTCAAAGATGGCAGTCTTTGTGTACAGTCAGATGTTCTTTGTCAGTAAATCAAATCTGTGACTAAACGTCAACTTGCATTGTTTCTCTTAGGATAAAAATAATCTGTTATTTAACGGTAATTAAATTATATAAAGAAGGCGATCAAAGAAAGCTCCCTTTGCAATCATTGGAGCAGCACGCGCTGAAGCTGTCAATCAAACAGCGCAAGTTTATCAGTGACTAACGCGTAAAACTACTGTTTAATTCAACGAATCTCTTAATATCGCGTTTGCACTGTTAGTGAAGATGAAAGCATTTGTTAGTGTACAGAAATTGAGTTGCAATAACGAGATCACTGCTTTCATGCGCTCAACATATATCGGATACACGGTTCATCTCTGCAACATTTTATGCCACGATCTAAATATAATGCCATAGATCTAAAATGTAATGCAACGGTTTTCACAATTAGTTAACCTTGAGAGCTGTAATAGTAAAAACGCACTAAAAGAGAGAGTAGTACTTGGCTATTTCAAATGGAAAGATGTTAGCCAATCACAGCAGTGGGCGTATACACTGAAGTCTCAAAGCAGACACGCCCCTTAAAACAGAGTGTTCAAACCAGAGGGCTAAAATCAAGGTAGGAAAAAATGCCTTTTATTTATAAATTATGACAATTTTGGATGTAAAAAGCATACGAACATTATAAGTGCACCCCAGGAAACATTATAAAACAATAAAACAACGCAGTTCATGACCCCTTTAACAAGAATTCAACCACAGGTGAGTCTAATTATTCATTACACAGGTGTCCAGCAGACAGTTGACTATAAAAGGGTGTTAAAAAAGTAAAAATGCTGTCAGCAATGGCACCACATGGAAGAGAAATGTCTCAAACCTTAGAAAGAACATAATTTCTTTACACCAGAAAGGTGAAGGCTACAAGAAGATCAGCAAAGCTTTAGTGGTAAAAAGTGGTACAAAAATGTAAAAAAAAATGGAACTGCAACCATCTCACAGAGACGTCCAGGTCATCCACGGAAGTTAACACCTCGAAAGGAGCGTCTTCTGATGAGAAGGCTTGAAGAAAATCGGCATGCAAGTTCACTGCAGTTATCTAAAGAAGTAGAAAGCCAAATTGGGGTGACTATTTCCCATGACACAATACGGCATACACTGCAGAGGAATCCACTTGTTATGGCTTTTAAAAGCACATCAGAATTAAAGATGTCAGGGGAAATAAATCTTTCCCCATTTTCCAGCCATTCCATCTCAGTAAGCTAAGAACAGCTGGCAAATGAACCCCAGAGTGAACGTAGCCATCTGATAGCAGGAATGAAGTATTCTGTGCTGGTGAGGATACATACACATGGGACTCTAAAGTTAGTAGAGGAAGGTGGATGCAAGTATGTGTGAGTTTGCATGAATGTGTGTGTGTGTGTGTGTGTTGTGTTGGTCCACGGGTTGTTGCCATAAAGGGGAGGAGAGATCACAGTGCCTTGATCAAAAACATTTTTTGCTTGAGCGAGTTGCCTTTGAAGCTTAACACTGCTTTAAACACTCACAGTCTTATCAGAGGGAAAACATTATTCTACTTGATTAAACCTTGATTTAGATCTATATATTACACGTGTTGCGGCTATTACCAGCAATTTAGTTTAGCAAAACGCAAATTCCTGTAATGTTTACATTAATGCCCAGGAATAATTCTCTGAACAGGAAAAAAAAGATTGTCTGCTTAATGTTGCTATACAATTTCACTAGCTGTGCAAATTAGTCAAATAAATATATTTTTTTGTTTTTAAATAAAGTCTCTTAAGATCACCAAGGCTGCATTTATTTGATCAAAACACAGTAAAAACAGTAATATTGTGAAATATTGTTAAAATTTAAACTGTTTTCTATTTTAATATATTATAAATGTAACTGATTACTGCAATGGCAAAGCTGCATTTTTCAATGTTGAAAACAGTTATGTCTTTCAAGATTCTGAATTGTATGCATCTTTGCTGAATAAAAATATTAATTTCTTTTTTTGAACAGTAGTAGTGAATACACTTCTGATCCTCAAGCTTGTTATGCAAATTTAATCTACTATTTATGTATGCTCCTGAATGTGATTTCTCACTAAATGAGGGCTGTCAGAAGAGGTCAAAGATGTGGGATTAAAAGTGCAGTAACACTGCCACCCACTACCATTCGCAGTGGGCAAGGGGTCAACATCTAGCTAGTTAGCATGGCCCATTTGCTGTGACACCATCTGGGCACACAAAGCATCTTTCTCCAATGACAGCCATTTAAAAGTTACTGTGCATTCTGATGGAATGCTTATTTAATTAGTTGGGTTTTTCTGGGGTTCGAAAGTAAATTTTCATACTTGAAGAAGTGCCTGTTAATATGCAGTTACACTAGGTTTTAATTAAAAAAAAAAAAAAAACACACCTGAGAACCTGAGAATGAGAGTATAAATGCAATTACTGTGAATGATTTTCCTCCGAATTACTCAAAATTGACTGTACATAAAGAAAATGTGTTCCTCCACATTAATATCTGTGAGTTTTTAAAGTTTGTAATGTGATAATATTAATATCACTGCATTCCTTTGTCGAGAACAATGGTGAAAAAAAAGGAAAAACATAAATCAAAGCTATATTGCAAAATGCTGACAGTAAGCATAGTGCTGAGAGAGGAAAAAGAGGTGACGTGGCAAGGAATTCAGAGGAAATGAAAAAATAATAAAAGCATTTAGTTTAATGATTTCAGCATAAGCAGTTTTTCACATACGGGCAAACAAATAATTTTAACATATTCATATAAATATGTGGGTAATAAAAAAACAATAATAATACAGAATTCAATAGGAGTTGAGAGGAAAGCAGAAGAATGGAGAAGAGAGTTCATATCTACATTCTGACAAGTGAAACATATTAGCTACAATTGACCCTTCGCAAAGACCCACCCCTTCTTAGTTACTGTTGCTTTGTCCGACAAGCCATGGCTCTGTCACGCCACACACAGTGAAAAATACATTGCGGAGCAAAGAGCAAAAGCACTGAAAACACGTCGACAGACAAGACAGAGCAGGTTACTTATGATATTAAACAAAGCCCCAGCTTTCAAACTGTGTAATTTTTTAAGAAATTAGAACAATAAAAGCCATTTTGTGGCTCTTTAATTTTTAACAGATTGCTGTAGCGCCTCAGCTCAAGCGGTTTGTAAACCGATCATCTCTTCCTACTAGTTAATTTATAGCATCAAATAAACGGAAGGAATGTAGTTTCAAACACGGAAAGATGTCAGTAAGCTACACACCATTTTTCAAGTTCAAGTCCACCGAGGTTAATCTTCTAACTCCTGACTGCTTTGTCGGACAAAATGGTGGATTCTGTAATATGGTTGGTTAGATCACTTGTCAATCAAACTCCCGGCAAAGGGTCAATTGAACATAATCAGCAGTTTTTAGGAACTGAAGTAAACAGCCACACCCACTCGGATCATGACATCACAACAACATGTGCTTTTGCAGCAGTCTAGAGTCTGTCCTGATGATACAGTAGGAGCTAACAGATGGATTTCAATAGAACACAACTGTGTGACAGCTGATATGCAGACGGGATAGATATGAATTTACTCCATTCACCAGGCACCCTGATTCAAATTCAGCAAAATCTTCAAAACTATGCATACAAATGCTCTTTTACTGCCAAGATAACACAATAATACACAACAGAGTCCACTACAGGATGTAGCTTTCATGTTCATAGCTAAGCCTCTTGAGTGCTGGTCTTGCTCTTCCAGAAGTATCTTGCCTGAAGACATTATTGAGAAGCTCCCAGGGACCAGCACACGCTTTCCCTGATTCAGGTTTTTCAGCGGGCGGCTATATGCCAATCTGCTGTAATGGCTGTGGCAGTCTGCTGAACACAGTATGCTGCAGATCCAAGTCTGAATTCTTCAGAGAGGCCAGTCATTAGCTACACTAGGGCATCATTAGATGAAATATCAGGTCTCTACAGATACAAGCTTAAAAGGGCCACAGCATTTGTGATTTTTAATTCATGTACAGGTCTATAAATAACAAGCTGAGGCAGAGGCATTCACCTGAGGGCTATGGAGCAAACTGCTGAAAGCACACCTTCTCTTGCTCACATTATCTGCTCTTGTCCTCGTTCCCTTGCTTAAACTTTGCTCCTGTTTCTCTACTTTCAGTATAGTTTTTATTTTCATTCCTAAATGATATAGTACTACAAATGGTTCCATCTTCCTATAGTTTGGATCTCGTGAGTTCTGCAGTGAGGGGCTACTGAATAGATTTGCCAAAGTTTGTGAAGTTTATAGCACAAAATTTCTGAAATATATTAAAAAGTTCTGTTTGAAGCTATTTGGATCAACTAAATGAGACTTTGCGATGTTTCATCTACAGCTGTCCCATCATTTGCTTTAACCACTTTGCTGCAAAGTTATTATTATTATTATTGTCCCATCATCCAGAACCATTCAGACAGATTTGCCTGCTCACAAAAAAAGAAAAGAAAAAAGAACAAAATGTGATAGGTTTGAACATGAAAATACAAAAACCTTGTCCTTTCTCTTTAATTCTATTTAGATCTGTGCATTGATACAATACCATTCAAAAGTTTAGAAGCAGTAGGTTTAATGTTTTTGAAAGAAGTCTCTTTCCTTAACTGAATGTACATTTAATGCATCTAAATACAGTAAAACAGTAATATTGTTTTCTATTTTATAATGTAACTTAATTTAAATGTAGTTTAATTTTCAGCAGTCATTACTCCAGGCTTCAGTCTCACATGATCCTTCATAAATCATTCTAATATGCTGATTTGGTGCTCAAGAAACATTTTTTTTAATTATCAGGTGTTGAAAATAGTGCTGCCTAATATTTTTGTGAAAACCATGATACATTTTTCAGGATTCTTTGATGAATAGAAATTTCACAAGGACATTTATTTATTTGAAATAGAAATCTTGTATAACATTAAAAATACAAAGTTCTGTCATGAAACTCTAGATGGTGCAGGCTGATAGGTCATTAACCCAATCTGCTTACAATCACATCATTCTCTATAGGGCGGAGCTGATTGGTTCCTGCTGTATCAGTGGCCATGAGCTCGCTGCTCAACCTTCAAATACTCTGTCAACATTTACTGTAGCAGTTGCAGTGTGCTTTCAGAAACCCTTCACCTTAGCCAGATCTTCTATGGGTTATTCGAGCATGCTATGCTGTACAGCAGCAGCATGTCTTACTTGCTCACAGCAGTGTGTTGTGTATGTATTGGCAATAGCAAGTCCCATACTTGCTCTGCAGCAGCAGCAATAACAGCAGCTGCGTAGCAGATCTATTGCAGATGTTTGCCAAGAGCAAACATATCAACATTGTTATATCCATTATCATGCCAAACAATCCAAGAGTTGTCATGACAGAAATGTCTTTACTGTCATGTTTGGTCAATTTATTGCATCCTTGCTGAATAAAAGTATTAATTTCTTAAAAAAAAAAAAGAAAAGAATAAAGAAAACTTACTGACCCCAAACTTTTCAACAGTAGTGTGTCTAGTTTCCACCTTCATAATAAATTCAGTTAGCAATAATTTATGTGTATGCTACATTTTTCAACATATGTACCAATTTCAAATTTTAAGGGTGCTCACACAGAATTGTAACTGTATTGATGAACTAAAATGATTTTGTAAGGTATGACTCACACATCTGTAATTCTTTTAACTTCAGTTAAAACAACTCACACTTAAAGCAGATTTAAAGCATAACTGTCTTCTGAGCAGTGACAGAAGCCAAAGAAAGCAAGTGGAAAAAGAGCCCATCTCTGGAAGCAGCTTTTTTAAGTGCGCCGAGTGTGTGGAGATATTTTCCATCCATTAGTTGAGCGTTAGGCCATGAAACACACAGACACAAAGAGACACGCTTCCCACCACACTCACACATACATGCAGGACAATTTACATTTAATTAAGTAATCGCTTCACATCCAGATCAATGTTATTTTATCTGCTTGAGCTTTAAAATCAACCCTGAATGAAGCACAAAACTTCTTAGACACCTAACAAAAGAAAATGCAAAACAATACATATAACCTACTTGCTAGCTAAATGCAGATGGATGTCACAAAACCACATCCTGACTGTACCGACTGCAATGAATCTGATTCAAATGCACCATGTCTAGATGATAATTTCGCTAATAAGGCATGAAGGATGTCTAAATTTGCATATCTAAGTCTTTAAACTCACCTAAGTGGTGATTCAGTAGCAGAGAAATAGAATGAACTGATTAATTCATCCTGCCATGTCTTAGTCTGCTAAACAACACAAATTACATTTAATCATTATTCAATTTCAAAGTACAATGTGGGAACATTATCTACTTTAAAAGCAAAGCAAAAAGGTCTATTTGACTGTGTTTAGAAGTGCTGTAGTTGCTCTACATAATGTCAGAGTGTATGCAGGTGTAAAGCTAGTGTTTTGGCCCGGGTCTGATGTTGAGATATAGTACAGAAAGTCTAATGTCTAAATGTGTATATACTAGATCGAGGAGGCTCAGGTTTGTTTGAGCGTGCAGAGGCTCTTGTGTTGTTGTGTTGAGAGACACATGCACTACGTAATGGAATCTCTGTAGTCTCGTGTCTGGCTTCCATAGAGCTGTCCCATCCATCCTCATACAAGCGTCTGGACGCCTGGACATGATCACACACTCCTCCTCCTCAGCCCTGGGCTCCTCGTACTGACAAAGGAGCTGAGAAAACACACAACTTGCTGCTACTTACAAACAGAAGCTCAAATGCATACACACATATGCAAGGATCAATCACTTTGATATGCATCACTGTAGTGACGCCTTCATTTGCAAAGGGATTTACAAAGACGTAACAATGTCTTTGTTTCTCATGTTTTTTCTCTTTTGGTTCATAAAAAGGTGCCTTCCTATGCATTTATATCCTTCACTGTCAACTGGTTAATACTTCATAAGGAGTGAGAGACGTCATAGAACATAGATTCACTAAAGAAAGTATTGCACTAAGGATCAAGACGGGAGTTGCAAGCTTCTTTCCAGCACAGGATTGGCTTTTAGCAGAACACATTTTAGTTGCGTTTCCCAGTTAGTTATAATGTTAAAAAATCCTTTAAACAATATAAATCTATCAATCTTTCTTCTGTGGAACATAAAATATTTTGAGAAATGTACTGATGTGTTTTTTTTTTTTTTTTTCATAGAATGGAAGTCAATGGTCACCAAAACGGTTTGGTTACCAACATTCTTCAAAATATCTTGTTTGTGTTCCGCAGAAGAAACAAAGTCATAGAGGTTTTGAATGGCATGAGGGAGAGTAAAATCATGACAGAAGTTTTCATTTTTGGTTAAAGGTTAAAAAGTAATTTTTGCACTGTATCCATTTCTTTGTGGAATTTAAAGTCATTCAACATTTACTACCATTTCCTGTAGTTACACGATCTTAGGATGAGGTGATGAAAAAAAAAACCCTGCAAGTGACATTAGAGACTGCTGAGGAGGAAAAAGAATGCTGATGCAGAAAAAAAGATGAAGAAAGAAAGACAAAAAAGATGAGCAAACAACAAATGATACTTCACAAAGAGAGGGAATAGAAAGTGACTGTGATGTCAGCAGATGAAGTGTGAACGTTGAGGAATCACGTGATACCTGCGGTTAGAGCAGAAGATCGCAAAAAGTGCAATTCAGCAAGAAACACGTATGCACACTTATGTATCACTGTCAGCAATAGCTCTCATGGGACCCCTATGAGGTCACTAAGGGGCTAAAACTACCCTCATTTCCTCTAACCCACTACAAGGGACAGTCCCAAGACAATGCGTCAAAAGAAGTAGATCAGGCACTTTACTAGAACATAAGAACATGATGGAGAATGGTTGGGGATGCAGTGAGATAACTCAGCTTTAGATGAGGAATATACAGCAATGCACAGGAGATCTGTGGAGCAGAGCTGGAGAAATCCAACTGCTGTTTCAAGAGGCTTTTTATGAATGTGACTGGCAGGAAACTATTAGGAAAATGTTTAGTTTGCACAGCATCACATTTTCTGTGCATTGAAAAAAAAAAGTGTTTGTGTTGGTAAGAATTAATGCCAATCTCTAAACCACTTACTATTTTTGGTTTATTTGCCTTGTAGTCTAATATGCAGTATTTCCACTATTTAACCAAATAATTGTCTAAAATCAGTGTTGCCATACTTCTATAACATTAAAACAATTGTTCCCAACCAGTCAAAACAACATCAGCATACTCTATATACCTGCTCATAAAACATATTTTTCAGATATCTTTCTATTGTTATTGAGGGAGTTTTGATGTTGTTGGAGAGTTTCGCACTGATAAGGCGTTTACCTGTAACCATGGGCACTGTGGTGCCATCAGGTTCATCCGCAAAGAACACTGGAGCCAAAGTACAACTTACGTTATCAAAACAATGTTCCTCCACAAGTAACTTGTAGTTTTCTGCTTCAGGTGCTAGAGGCCCAAAAGTTATATAGGTGTAGCTTTAAAGTCCACGTGAACCGGAAATTGCAAGCGACTTTTCTCCAGGGTTGTGACATATTTCCAAGTGAAACAGAATATTGAATAGAGGGCAGAGTTTTACTTTAGCGCTCCTCTTCTCCATCTCTCGCTTACAGCAGACCAACCATTGGAGGGGAGTGGTTTACATGTTTTCAACCCAAGCCGTCATACTGACATCATCAGAGAAGGAAGTAACAGAGACCGGAAGTAACTTTTCAGATTTTGATTAAAGATTACCGCGACAAACAATTTTTTTCTGTGTTTTAACTTGCACGGATTACTCGTTTACCACAAGAAGAGTAATATGCACTAACAAAGTAAATAGGGTCAATTTTGATGTCATGCCGACTTTAAAGTAACAATTGCAAGATACCACTTTTGAGAGATGTTGTAATATATATTGTTACTATAGACCTTTTTCACACTTCCGTGTTTTTGGCTTCCGGAATGATCCACGCTGGGTAAAAGCTTTTCCGGTTTCAGTGATAGATAGCCTCGATCAGAACCAGCTCGGGAATCAAAGTCGTTTTACGAATTTGATTTACGAGCTCTCATTAAGAGCTAAATTTAATAAATAATTCGAAGTGATGGTTATATTCTTTGTGTTTGTTTGGCGTGGCTGTGCATTATCGCACTCTATGTGCTGTAAAGACAGTGCCTGCGTCTAAACGTGCATACTAGCCACCCTAAATGGTAGTCTAAGTGACATTAGTAATATTTAGTACTATTTAGGGTGGATGGTATGCACATTGGGATGTATAGAGTATTTTTAGCAACGTGCTGGGGAAATGATTGGCAGCTCCCTTATCACGCAAGCCTGATCCTCTGATTCATGAAACAGGACCGCTCGCACCCTGGATATTTCTGGATATATATAAACACTTCAGTCATCTCTCACTCATATTTTCCTGTCGTCATCATCATAAAGTGTGTATTATGCACAGTATTATTGTGCTGTTGCAACATTAATGCAAAGACTGATAGTTGTGTACAGTGTGGTGTTGGAAATTAAATATGTCTTACTAGTTTAATCATTTTAATCAATCAGGATATAACATATGCTTGAATGTGGGATGTAATGCCATATAAGATTAATACATGCTATTTTTTTAAAACGTATTAAACTCACGTCAATATTGTGTATCTCACGACTTTATACCCCCCATTGAAGTATATATTGGGAGTTCATTTTTTTTTATGAATAAATTATATAAATAATGTGCATCGTACGTGATATGATCGGAGGAATTACTGAATGAGTAGCTGTGTAGCCTATATGGACTATAAATCCACCTGCCGTAAATTCGAGCAACGGTTTGAGTGGCCGTATAAGCTACAAACAAGTAGAAAATAATTTCTTTGTAGATTATACAACAGCAACTTGGAAAACAGACAAAACAGAAAAGGTAGGAAGCGATATTTGAGAAAAGAGCCACAGACACATAGCGGAACTAACTTCATGTGATTTCCGATTCTTGTGAAAAAGGTCTATTGTGTTATGTCAGCAACAACCAAGTAAAATTCCTATGAGCCTTCTTACCTGGCCAAGCAACTGAAACAGAGCTTGTAGATGCTGAAAAAAAATGCAGAAGATGCAGACGTAGATGCAGAAAAAAAGGCGAAAAATATGTTATCACAAGTACATGAAAAATTAGCTTTTCAGTTGGCTTTTTCAGTGTTACAAATTTCCTGCTATTCAGGTTAATATACATAGGCTACTATTAGTAAGCCATCTGTCATACCTTTTTCTGGTCTATACAGTATTTGCCATATATTATGGGCCAAATTTACTAAACGTTGCAAATTAGCGTGAGAGAGCAATTCCACAATGCCACAAGTGCACCGATGGAAGTGGCAAGTTTTGTGTGTGATCTATTGCTGACGCGCAATTTAAAGAACACAGACACAGTCAAATCATTTACATAATGACCAACGCAATCTACCAAGAGCAGTGCAAATTATCCTTGGGTTGCAAATAAGCAGAGGTGATGCTCATCAGGTGCGTATCGACACAGGCACTACTTGTTACATATAATACGGTTAACCCATTCCTCTGCAAGAAATGAATATGAGTGGAAAATATTTTCTCCCTTCTACCAGTGCTCTCTGTTCTCTGCGGTGTCTCCTCCTCCTAGCAGCAACAATTGCAGCCATGTCGCAAAATGGGTTAAGACATGCTTTTTTTGGGCGTTAAGTAATGGCGCAAATACCAGTAAATTGACTAGTGTAAACATTAGTAAATCGCGTTTCGTGATTAATTTCAATTAATTATAATTTCCCATGAATTTTGCATCTGAAAGGGAACTCCTACAAATGCATATGTAATAAGGTCAGCCGCAAAACAACTCAGTCCACGCCTTTTCAGCACTATTTTTGCACTGCATGTCTTTTAGATTTGTGTATTGCCATATCTGAAATATGGATAGTGTAAATAGTTCATGTGAGTGTATTGGCAGGTCCTTAAACTGCTCTCATTCAGTCAGACTATATTAGACTGCTCCTCCACTTCCACTGTTTAGACACAGTCAGGTCCCTAATGCAGCCATAATAGCTTATTTTATGTCCTGCTGGTGTACAGTGTTTGTGTGTGCTTGGTTGAGGGTAAGAGAAGAGACATACAACAGGTCCAAGAGCATTTTCTCTTTAACATGAGACTTTGGGGATAACAATGCAAGCAGCTCCCATTAAACTGAGCAAATAACCATGTCAGGTTTCTAGACCATTAACACATTTCCGACAGCTTGCAGCCTCTCTCTTTCTACTTCTTTCATGAAGCCCGACTGAGAGATCATGGAAGGTTTCCCTCACATTCTTTGCTTTGGGTTTGTGTTAGTTAGAAAGTGCTGAGTCTCCCAGGTTAATTATTTGATTAGCTTAAAAACTTCTTACTCCAGCAGTCCTTCCCTAATAATTGCTCCTGCTAATTAATCTATCAGCAGTTTATCCCTCTGCGCTGCTACTGTATTTGTCTGCAGATTATAGTGGAACAAGTGCTACAACACGATCATGACCCCAGGCCTGGAGATAAACCCAATAGCATAACTAACAGACTTAATATCCACTTTGCAGCCTCCCTTTGGTCAGATGAACAATGATGTCTTCAGGATTCCCTCTTTCCCTAGATGCTAATTATAGGCTTTAAAGAGACCCTAAAAATGAAAATCACCCTTGTGTCATTCCAAACCTATATGACTTTCTTTCTTCTATGTACTATAGATATTTTGAAATTATTAGGACAATAACAGTTAAAAGATGAGATAACAAGAATTTTCATTTTAGCTAGCAAGCTAATAGTGTTGTCACAAATATAATATGATACTGGCTATCATGCTGCAGTAATGTATCCGGACTCGAGACGTTTTTCTGTTGTCTCGGACTCGTTGGTATTTGCACTCGGACTTGGTCATTGGTCTTGCCAAAAGTTCTAGTTGGTCTCAACTGAGTCCAGCATGTCAGTCTCACTTCTTTCCAATTCCAAGCCGATCCGTTGTTACCAGCTGCGACGCACAGGCAATAACGTCAGCCGCGCGTTCTCGCTCTCTTCTCTGCGACGGTGAAGTGAGACACACCCGTGCGGGCACCTCCTCTCTCACGTGTCTCATTCGCTCCGGTTCCCGCAGGTTTCATGCTCACACCAAAAGCACACGCACCACTGATCTATATTAGCGAAGCGAACAAGCCACACTCAGTCTCAAACAGAGACAGAGGTCAAACAGAGTCACAAGTACCAAAATGAGTGGCAAATACATACAAAATTATGTCAAAATGCTCGTCCTGGTGATTATTCAGATAAACACAGTCAGTTTTAAATAGCTAAGAAAGAGAACGCATGTTGTGTAACGGTATTGGATCAGTTCATAAACTCTTAAAGGGACAGCAGTCCAATATTCCTGCTGCTGTCTGTCATGTTATTTAAAGAACAAAAGACAAAGAAAATCACTTTCTGCTCTTAACTGAATAAGGTTTTAACTGTAATGGTAAGAATAAATCTGTATTTAATATTTACTATAAAGAATACAGAAATTAAGGTAACCAATGTAAAATAACACTGGATGTGTTATGCACAGTGATCTGATCTCACCATCATCAAATCCATCTGTGATTACATGAAGAAACAGATGAAACTGAGACAAACTAAATCCAGGAGAACTGTGGCCATGTCTCTAAGATGCTTGAAGAAACCTGCCTGCAAAGATACAGTACTGTGAAGAGTTTTAGGCACTTGTGTAAAAATGCTGTAAAGTAAGGACGTTTTTAGATAAACATATTTTATTTATCAATTAACTTGTATTAACTAAATCAAAACAATATTTTGTGTGACCACCCTTTGGATTTAAAACAGCTCTTGTCCAGGTACACTTGGGCATCATTTTTCAGGTTTCTTAAAATCTCTTGGAGACACGGCCACAGTTCTTCTGGATTTGGTTTGTCTCAGTTTCATCTGTTTCTTCATGTATTCACAGACGGATTTGATGATGGTGAGCTCTGATCTCTATGTGAAGCAACAGCTGTTATCAGTCTTATTGTGTATTCAAAAATCTCACAGGATTATTACAATTAATGGCAAAATGAATGTTTGGAAATGTGAACGGATATTTTATATTGACACTACAGCAAAGATATAAATAACTGGCTTAAAACCTTTTTTGGGGGGTGAAAATACTGAATTGCCTAAGACTTTTGCACAGTACTAATATATATATTACACACACACACAATATCTATCTATCTATCTATCTATCTATCTATCTATCTATCTATCTATCTATCTATCTATCTATCTATCTATCTATCTATCTATCTATCTATCTATACACACACACACACACACACACACACACACATACACACACGCATATCGATGAGGCATAACATTATGACCCTGACCCATGAAGGCAAGGACTCCTCTAGACCCCTGAATGTGCTGTGGTATCTGGCACCAAGATGTTAGCAGCCCCAACAAGATGTTATGGTGCCAAGATGTTATGCTCACGTGCCCACTATTGACACTTTCAGCGGTGGACAGGGGTCAGCATGGGCACCCTGACTGGTCTGCGGATATGTAGCCTCGTACGCAACAAACTGTGATGCACTGTGTATTCTGACACCTTTCTATCTGAACCAGCATTAACTTCTTGAGCAATCTGACCTACAGTAGCTCGTCTGTTGAATCGGACCACGCGGGCCAGCTTTCTCTCCCCACGTGCATCAGTGAGCCTTGGCCGCCCATGACCCTGTCGCTGGTTCACCACTGTTCCTTCCTTGGACCACTTTTGATAGACACTGCAGACCAGGAACACCCCACAACAGCTGCAGTTTTGGAGATGCTCTGACCCAGTCACCTAGCCATCACAATTTGGCCCTTGTCAAACTCACTCAAATCCTTACGCTTTCCCATTTTTCCTGCTTCTAACACATTTCGCTGCAACACACATATGAAAACCTCGAGAAGAAAAAAATCCCATCATGACACTTTCATCTTAAATGCCAACATATATCCTAAATCATAACCTTTCACTTGCTACCTATGATTAACCTTTCCTGCCAGGCAGCTTTATAAATTATAAGCAGTGGGTAGATGACCTCTGCCCCCGGATTAGGTTGCACCTCCTGGTATAGGCCCACACTCCTTGCCTGAGTCTTTCAAGACTTGCTGCATCTGGAAAGCATTGCAACGGCAAGCCACTATTACCCATTACCCAACCCTGCTGCTGTCCATACCACCTGCACACACACATGCTTTAACAGGCAACGGGCTCATACACCAAGCCCTCGTTAAGCAGCCAGCAGCCAACGTTGAGTGCTATTTCATCAGGCTACTGAGCTTGTAAAATGGCTGATAAAAGGACCATCAGAAACCTGAGCCTGTGGAGCTCAAAGGGCCACCGGGTGAGGTGCAGGTCACAACACCTCACATCCAGCTGTATGGACCGGAAGAGAGGTCAAATGTGCAGGGGCAAAGTGAGGGTACATGTTCTTCAAGGAATGCTGATGAGGACCATCATGAGAAATTAAATTCAGTGATTCAGTGAAAAAAACAGGAAAGGATTTCTACTGGTTTTATAAGAAATCAAACTTTTGGAGCATTTGAGAATGCATGGAGGACAAAAAAAAAAAAAAAAAAAACAGGTAAAAATATCCCAGATAATAAATGAGGGGACTGATTCATATCTACATATAAAGGCCTGTACACACGGGGACGAATATCGTACGCATTTATCATCAGCGTTTTTCGAGACGTTTTTTGTGTTCATACCCAAGCGATTTTCACTGGGCAGAGTGGACGTGCAAATAAACATATTTATGAAATAGACATTCTCAACTATATTTCTTGAATGTAAACGAAAAAATAAACAGTAAAAATACAAAAATAATACACATCTATTGGTGTGGCCAAGCAGTGGCAGAGCACCCATAGCGTGCGTCTCAATCAGCTCCCTAGTTCAGTAGTCAGGGCACTGATCAGGGAGTCGGCCACATTCATTTACACGGTATACTGATAAACAACCTAGAAAGCTAGGTAGCTGTTTGAGACGCAGAGATAGTTTGTAGGGGTCTTCCTCGTCTACTTACTTTCTCTTCGTCGTCTTAGTATCAATGTGTAATGTTTTGTGCTTGAGCGCCACCAAGTCGTGTTTTACTGTAACTTCAGCAGCTCCAGGCACGTGAACAAAAGCGCGGCACGTCAAACAAAAAAAATGAACTCGAGGCGGTTTTTAAAAAATGACGCTTTTACGCCTCGCGTTTTTCACGTCGGTGTGCACACTCACATTGGCGCCCTTTGTTTAGTAACGAGGCATTAAACGTCGGCGATAAACGCGCGTTATATTCGTCCCGGTGTGTACAGGCCTTAAGAGTATAACAAATTGGGGCTTTTTTTGACTTGGACCTTGGCAATACAACACACACACAACTGCCAAATTTTCTACACATTGTAATCATTATGATCACAACTTGTAATAATTGCTTTAATCAGCTCTTTGTTTTTGCCTAAATTAATACATGATGTGTAGCTAACTGGATGATTTGTTTTATCTTAGAATTGTACATTTCTGACATATGGACATTCATTTGACACAGTCACTCCAAATTGTAATGCAGAAACATGCGTTTTCTGTAAAGCAGCTTTGAAACAATATATATTGTGAAAAGCGCTATACAAATAACAACCACATAGCAACATCACGGTGGCCAATTCTGCATGCAAGCACCACTCTTTTTTAGAAAATTCAAAAAAATGACACACTCTTTTGAAGAGGGGTGCGTTGAATGTCAAGTTGGCTAGAGTATGACACAGTGTAAGTTAGCAACAGCTGTCAGACACACACCTGCTGGGAGAGAGGCCACATATCACAGCCAGCCAAACCAATGACGCTTATCCAGAAACAGCAGTACGGCCCATGGCCAAGAGCAGAGAGCAAGACAGTGGAATTACATCCAGGCCCCACTGCCACACAGAACGGAGTATCACCATTTAGCACACAAGCCCAGTTTGCTTTCAGTGAGAGAAGGCAGAAATAGCCAGTGGATGAGCTGGATTTAGATACACTACAACAATCTGGGAGCAATATTTACTCACAAGCTTCACTGTCTGCAGTCTTAATCATAATGAAAGCAGTACGACACAACACAAACAAAGACGCATACACTCACCAGTTGGTAATATAAAACCTCAGGCTTCCCACTAACCACTGGTTTTGTAAAAACAAATGTCTGAATTGTAAGTTGCTTCAACAAACAAGGGAAAACAATGGAAGGCTTTTCAGATTACAAACAAGTGCACTTAAAAATAAATGCATATGTAGCTTGTGTATTGTTTTTCAGTGCTGACTTCCTCCTATTCCAGCTTCAGATATAAGTAAGCTTGCATGCTGATTCCCCTGAAAAGTGTAAACACTGCAGCTGTGTGGTGCTATCAAAACATTGCTCTGTTTGTTTGGAGCATCCAACAAGCACAACCTAGCAACACTGGCTCAAACAATAAGGTGATTTAGGGGTGGGGCTATCTATTGTCCGACCAATGGCAGAAAGAGACAGTGAAAGTGCATGACCTTGCAATACTCTAGCAACCACTAACAACACCTTAGCAACAAAATTTGACTCAAGTTTTGGCCCATTTCAATCCAGTTCAAAGTGGTTTCCTACACTGCTCAATAAAAAAAGATTTATATTTTAAATAAATGCTGTTTTTTTTCTAACTTTCTATTCATCAGTGTATCCTGAAAATGTATCATGGTTTCCACAAAAGCATTAAGCAGCACAACTGTTTTCAGCATTGATAATGATACCTGGAATAATGGCAAATGAAAATTCAGCTTTACAATCACAAAAAAAACAAATTAAAAATAAAACAGAAAACAAATATTTTACACTGTAATAATATTCACAATATTAGTGTTTTACTGTATTTCTGATCAAATAAATGCAGCTTTGGTGAGGATAAGGGTCTTACCGACCCCAAATATTTGAATGGTAGTATATTTGAGCTATGATTACGTTGTGTATGAGAAAAAGCAGTTTCTCTATTTGTTGTTTTTTCATAACATCCAAAACAATTACTATATTCCACTGGGTGAATCAGCTGTCAATCTGGCTGGACCAGTGCCACCCCGTGGGCTCTTGCTGACGTGTTTACTCAGAACGACTACCGACAGACACAAAAAATTGTTTCATGGAAAAAAAGAAAAAGAATTGTTTCCCTTCTTAAATGAATCCAGAGTGCAATGATATGAAGGTTAAAGAATTCCTTGTGACACTTGTCTTTGCAGCATCAGATAGACATCTGCTCCATTACGGCACAGTCTGTCAGTAGAAGACTTGTCCACAATTTTATTACTTTTCCATTTTGTCTTCCACAGTCTCCACCTGTCATTCTTTCATTAGTTTTCCTTCCTTATTTGAAGCCAAAACCCACAGTAGCCCATCTCAAAACTATCTGCCATGATTTACAGCTGCCATAGTCATTCATACATTAATTGTTGTAAAGTGTATCTGTCCACTCGTAAAAATACATCTATTTGATGCGACATTCGTAGACACGGACCTGTAAATGGCACAGTATGTGTGTACATGCAGAAAACATTAAATCTCTCAGGGATTTGAGGAAATAATCAAATAGATTGGTGCAATCTGACAGACCCCATCACTTGGGCAGAGCCAGCTTTTTTCCTGTAATGTAATGTATGTGTTTAAGTCTGAGAGCATTCAAACCTGAGAGTCCTGGTAAACTTTTAGTGCCAATGAGGGATCACAACAGCCTCTCGTAATAGGCTGTTGCCCACTTTTCTGGACATTTAATCCTCTGACCACATAGGTAGGGAGATTTACACACCCACTCGTTCCCTCAGCCTGTCATCATCTTGATTAAGAGGTAAACGTAGCTGTATGGTAGCAATGTGATGACCGTAGAATGTACCGAGACCCACCATGCTGGCCAGCCACAAGATGTATTTGTGTCATGTGACTTCATACCATTTCTTTTTACATAGCCAAAAACCCATAGGAGCAGTTTAGGGACAGACGACATATTCTGTGTCTGTCTACTAGTGCATAATTCATGCAGTACACCCTGCAAAACAAACTGTTATTTTTTGTCTTTTCTAGTAAAAATCCAACAATCCTTAAAACAACAAAGTGTATAATATATATATATATATATATATATATATATATATATATATATATATATATATATATATATATATATATATATATATATATATATATATATATATATATATATATATATGATAAAGCTGTTTTTTTTTCCGTGCATGTACCAAAAAGTATAAATCTTTTTAAGACTTTCAACTTTAATCTTTTAACAAATAAAACTAATATTCCAGATTGAAATGCTAAACCCCAGGACAGTTTTAGAAGATCTTTCTCTCTCTCTCTCTCTCTCTCTCTCTCTCTCTCTCTCTCTCTAAAGTCAGTGGGTTTGAATAAGACGATTATTCAATAAACCATAAATCAACAATAATATAATTAGTTACCAAGAATGTTAATGATGGCAAACAATTTATAGCCCTATGTTTTTCCGTCTTCATCGTTGGCTTGTTTCAGGGCCAGCAATGCATAACTTTCTACTTTTTGATTATGACAAGTTCTCTAACCTCACAGCTGCTCTGAGACCTCAGTGCTTTTCTGGCCTCCAACCAGCTCACGTCAGCCTCTGGGAGCAACAGTCAGCAATGCAAGCAATACCCACATACACACATACTATTTGTGTGAGCACATACACAGACGTACACACAAACACAGCTGAGAACAAATATGCACACACTCACACTTCAAGAGATGTGTGCTAATGAACTAAATACAAATACGCAGACAAACACCACATGTTTTTGCAGCAGTGTTTCAATGTGAGGGTAAAGGCTTGAGGCATTATGATAATTGTTTTAAATATTTTATCACATTTCAATGCGCGTTCTAGGACAAACTACATAACAAAAGGAAACAAGCACTAGTTTTGAAGTGTTTTTGAAGTGCATCGGAGGATAAACTGACTGCACTGAACTGACTTGTTTCCACTGATCTCAATACTGACCACTTTATATATGGAGGATGAAAGCAATAAAGGGCAGTGCCATCTGAAAGAGTTTACACATCACTGATGTA
Source organism: Chanodichthys erythropterus (assembly GCF_024489055.1). NCBI lineage: Eukaryota > Metazoa > Chordata > Actinopteri > Cypriniformes > Xenocyprididae > Chanodichthys > Chanodichthys erythropterus. The sequence goes on from NC_090225.1 coordinate 17,356,206, forward strand.
AAGAAACAGCATCACACATTTGAACAGCAAATATGAAACAGCTCATTGAAAAAAACAGGACTCTGCAAAATTTGAACGCTAGTGGCAGTAAAACTAGTGGCACTTTTAACACCACTGACTGGACATTTCACAGCAAAAGTGTTGGAAAAAATGCAAGAAGCAATGTAATATCATTTTGCAGAAATGTTGCCACTGGCACGTTGCAGATGAGCAAGTAAAAAAGAAAATGAAAAAAACAGATCACACTGAAAATCTTTTTCCATTTAAACCTGAAAAAAAAACATGTTGAGAATTGTAAAAACAAAGAAATTATTGTATAAATTATTATTTTTTAAATTGTGCATATAGAATTACAGTACAGTACGTAAATGAGTGAATAACAAATAGATTCTGATAAGATTGTGCACAGATGCAGCATAAATTCATTTTTTGTTCTAAAGCACTTTCCACATCAGACTCCAGGTACACACACACACCACACACAAGTGCATCCAACCATCTTCTAGTTGTGTCAGTCTGGGATGCTGTTTGCTCAAGCCTAACAATGCCTTACCCATCATCACTGACAGGTGCTTTTAACCAGGGCTTTGTGACTAGAAACCCTATTCATTACCTTAACAGCTATACCATTAAGGAATCCCTACCTCTGTCCAAATTGAATGGTCCCACAGTGCCCTGAGCAAACCCACAGGCACTAAATCAGTCAGAAGGATGACAATGAAACAGCCCTGTAATGTACAGTCGACTCAACAGTTTTTCATGATGAAGAGGGGAAAAAAAGGGATGGATGAGTAAAAAAAAAAAATCATCCGAAATTGGTTCGGACTCAAGCTGCCTGCCTCGTTTACTCATGCACATTTATCATTGTGTTAATTGGCTAATTAATCACCCACTGCAGTAACTTTTCCACTAGGTGCTCCCTGATGCACTGGAATCCCCCGCCGCAAACATCCCGAGGTTATGGCTCTTACTGTACATGCATGCACACCCGCACTGTCTGATTAGCTTGATGCATCTGTGTGTCTGTGTGTGAATATGCTGTGGTGCAGCATAAACACATGAGTGGGAACTTTCCACTGATATTTATTGTTTTTGTGCTTAGCTAATGATAGCCTAACTTTCTGCATTTTTACATTTTTATTCATCATTACTTAGCATGCTTGGTCACAGCAGTCTAGGGAACACCAGACTCACACACAAAAAGGACCTTTTGATAACAACATAAAAAAGAACAGCAAAATCAATGCAAGCAAACACTTTCAACATGACAAAACAAAATATATATCTATATATTATTAGGGATGTATAACATATCTGTTATCAGCCGACATTAAAGATTTTTGTTTTCATCAGCATGTATTGGCCAATAGTTAAAGTTAATCTTAAAAAATCTTTAATAACATGTCAGCATCTCAAATTGAATCTATTTTTCATACTGTACAATATAATGTGGAGATGCCTAAATTCACCTGTAGCATTTAAACTGATTGATTTTAGATTTAGTGTATTATTTAGTGTATAAACAAATAGTATACATTTTCATATGGGCTATTTATTAGTTTTCAGCCATATAACATGAAAATAATTAATGGCATCTGTCAGAATTTTATAATTATGCTATGGATGCATGCAAAATATCACATTTCAAAAAACATGTTAAATCACTTACGACTATAAAAACTATATTCTACTGTACATTATTTTAGTTCTCACTGCTCAATCAATATAGTCAAACCAAAACTTATTCAGACACCTTGAACATTATTCATTATTACAGTTTATTCACTATAGATAAAAATAAATTAATAAATAAATAAATAAATAAATAATAATAATAATAATAATAATAATAATAATAATAATAATAATATATATATATATATATATATATATATATATATATATATATATATATATATATATATATATATATATATATAATATGACAAGATCTCAGAGTTAAACTGTCAGAAAAAAATAATTTTAATTATGTCAGATAACACTTAAGCAAAAAATGGTCAGGTTAAAGTGTCTGAACAATGTTTGGTTCTAAATTTTTATCAGTTTTACTGGTAGTCCACTGTATGAAGAATTTTTGGTATAATATGTCACAGTTTACTTTATATTGCCATCCTCACTTACATAAATGAACATATAATGTCCTTCGCAAGTGAAAAAATATTAAAAATATCAAACATGTCCGAATAATTTTTGGTTTGACTGTATATGTTGAAAATGTCTTATTGTTACCTCTAGCCTAGCTACTATAGCACAAAGCAATTAGCTCACTTATTACATAACTCCTATTTAAACTCTACACAAATATACAAGCTCGAGAGCCTCAAATCGTTTGCATCTCTCATAGTTAATGTGCACTGGCGGTATGCGACATGCTTTGTGCTGTAGGAAAGCAGCACTAAACTGGATTAAAATACTGAGGACTTGAGCAACTGCAGTAAGGCCGGCCAAAAGCCATTAATTCCACTTTTTCAGCACACGTAATCCTGTCTGTGAGAGACACAGCTCACTGAATGCCCTAAAATACAACTCTATTAAATAGGTCTATAACCCCCCAAAAGTCCGGGACTAAACAGACGGCAAGTGTTTAGACAGGTTCATTTGTAATGTGCGCTGAGATGTTTTTGAAAGAAGTCTTATGCTCACCAAAGCAGCATTTATGTGATCAAAAATACAGCAAAAACACTACTATTGTGAAATATGATTACAATTTTAAATAATTGTTTTCTATTTCAACATATTTTAAAATGTAATTTATTCCTGTAATGGCAAATTTGTCATGTCAATTCCAAAATGCCAAAAATGTGTCACACGATCCTTCAGTTATTGGTGCTTAAGAAACATGTCTTATTATTATTATCAATATTTAAAACGGTTGTGATAATTAATATTTTTGTGGAAAATGTGATATTTCAGGATTCTTTGATGAATAGAAATATTTTTAAATAGAAATCTTTTGTAACATTAGATATGTTGTCACTTTTGATCAATTTAGTGCATCCTTTCTGAATAAAAGTTACTTTAATGGTTTTCTATAAATATTACAAAAACTTACACAATGTTGACAACAGCTACCTTAATCAGGATGGTTAAACAACTGGATTAGTCTGTTAATTATCCATAACTACTTATGGATAATTGGAAAGATGTACTGTAAAGCTATTTGAACTGATGCGTTGCGTCCATTGGCTCTGATTTATATGTATCGCATGACATTTTCTCTTTCAGTGTGGACAGAAAAAGTGCTCCTGATTAGATGATGACATTTGAGCTTAAATCTCAGCCCTTTTGGGACTGTTTCACATTTGTGTTCATGTTTGTGGAAGAAATTGAAAATGCGTGCATTTGGTGTATCCCTGCTTGTCTATGCGTGTTACCAGTCACAAAGTGTGACTGGAGAGGGATTATGGTCTTTACAGATGATTATCGGACAAGAAGACAAACAGTTTGTGGAGCAGGTAGAGCATTGTGGACCTAAGTCCTGATTAAACAAATTCTCAATAAGCCAAACAGAGCTGCTTTCCCCTCCAGTCTTTCTCATCTAGTCTATATCGGACTCAACCTAAAAAATGCTGGGTTAAAAACAACACAAGTTGGGTTGAAAATGGACAAACACAGCGATTGGGTTGATTTAACCCAGTGGTTGAGTTAAATGTTTGCCCAACATGCTGGGCAGTTTTTATTTAACCCAACTATTGTTTAAATATTACTATACGACTGGCTTAAAATGAAACTCTGGCTGCCCAACCTGCAGTAAGCTGAAAGAGAGGCCAACCTCTGGGGCTCAAAACACTCTTAAGAATAACATTCATCTCAACTGCTATTTTCTTTTATTTTAAGAATAAAGATAAGAATATTTTGTTGTTTCCCCCAAAAAAATTCTTTAGAACAATCTTAAGAAAAAGATAGGAATGTTCTTAAGACAAAACTTAAGAGCTTAAATTTCTGAAAAGAATGTTCCTAAAATCATAAAAAAACATAACATCCAAATGGTCTTAAATCCTCAAAGGTAAGATATTCAATTAATTTATTGGGTTGTTTCAAATATGAAGCATTACAACATTTTCTGTGTGCCTAGCTACATATAATACATATTACTATTACTAGATGTACTTTTACTAGATTACTACAAGTACTCTGAAGTGATGCCAATGATCAATAATGTAAAAAATTATAGATCATGTTTATGCAAGATGTGACTTTTTGCTGAATTTGAAGAACTCTAAGATAAATTCTAAAGTCCGGTTCTCACAGAATGCATTTTTCCATTCCATTGCGCTACTTTTCCATTGTTTTTTTATAAGGAAACATGCACTAGACAGATGTGTTTCACGTCTCGTGCATAACACGCCGTTCTAAAAATGTGGCACTTGAGTTCAAAGACATTCAACTTAAATAATGCGTCTCTAGACCTTGCGTTTTTCATTACACTGGAATGTGTCTCACGTTTTTAATTGCAAAAAATGGGTTCTGTGTGAACCAGCTTTAAGAAATTTGTAAGAATGTCTTTGTGCAATTCTTGAAAAATTCTGCAGAATTTTCTTAAGATGATTTTTGTGAATCTGACCACTGTTAAAATGTTGGGCGAATTCTACACGACCTTGCACCAACCTGCAAGACTGTGCAGTTGTGGGCGTGTTTGTGCCATTAACTGATTTGCAAAACTTTTGTTATATGTTTGGGCTTATGGGTGTTTTGTGCATGCGTTTCTTCCTTCTGCTCTGGATGATCCACAATTTACAATGCCAAACCAGTGAAAGGCCAAAAACAATACAAATTTTAACAAAATGGAGGAGAGGACATCCAATGAGTAATCAGTTCAGCATGGGGAGCATAGCATTCAGAGAGTGGGGAAGAAAGCCTAGGAATTTCCGTCCTTGCACAGCGACAGCTTTAGGATTTTACATGGGTCTCTGCTTGTGTCAATCAAAGTCTGCCAGCGTGTCACATCCTTTAAGAACCACAGTAGTTAAGGTGGACTATTATTTTAGACGAACAATTTCTAGGAGTTAAAAACCCTTTTCTAGAACACTCTAAATTTCATGTTGCCCTCCATGGAACAGTATAACTTGTACCAAAAGCTCTTTCTTTCATGAGTACTCACTAATGGCTCTACTCTGTCCTTCTGAAGAGGCAGTGTGCAACTTGTTACACTCAGAGTATTACATGTGAATACACTTGAACACACAAAAACACACAGTATGGTATGAGAGAGATTTTTCCACTAGCAAAAAAGAGTGAGAGCAATGAAACCAGACAAGGTGAAACGTATTCACCAGCAACCTCTGATGGACTGATAAATGCAGCTCAAACACATCAAACCAACAACAGCTTTCACCTTTGCCATGACAATGTTTACACAATCACTGCTGAAGACTGATTACCAGTGAAAAAGCACAGAAAATCAATACATTAGGATCATGTCCTAAAGGTACAAATAACATGGCGTGCAATTGCCTATAGAGGTAGATGCCCAATTTATCTCATCAGAGAGGAATCCACAGTTGAGCATGGTTAAGGGCAGTAAATGACCATTAGTTTATCGTCACTGTTTTGACTGATTGACTCATTGTCCCCCTTCTCCCCAATGCAATTACAGGAAAAGCTGTTACAATGTGGAATAATTCTGTTTTACGAACCATTCTAAAACAGCGTTCTTAAAACATCAGGAATCTCAAAATTAATCATGTTTAATTTTACATTTCAATACTCCCAGTTACTGTTAATAAAAAGAGGCTTGAAAATAAGCAGCTTTGTCATAATTACAACATAAATACCGGGGGAAGTATATTGTGTCCTAGCACAAAGCATGGCATCACTTTCATTAAAATGTGTAAAGCTTATTCAAATTCAGAGAATTATTGTGTGGGATCTCAGCTGCAATTTTATATTAAAAACAGGGTGACACCTGATGTGTCTTAGATAAATCAGGGAAGACAAGATTACTGAGACAAGCAACTTTTCTGTTTACACTGGAAGTTAGGGAAAAAAATCCAAACAGAAAAAGTCTGCAGACAAAAGCGTGTATGCTTGAAACTGTTTTATATGCAACTCATATGATGTCTCTCCACTTCCACACTCAATCTCTCATGTTTGAAGTTTAATAAACAGGATCATCAGGATTTGGGTCCAATGAGTCAGTGTGAGCAGGACTTCACAGTAAAGCCTTTGTATAAGTTGCAGTAGTGCATAAAGCATCATATTAAGAACATTACCATTCAAAATTTTGGGGTCAGTAAGTTTTTTTGTTTGTTTGTTTGTTTGTTTTGTTTGTAAAATGATCAAAAGTGACCATAAAAAAAAAAAAAAAAAAAAAAAAAAAATTTATAATGTTACAAAGATTTTTTTTTTTCCCAGATAAATGCTGTTCTTTTGAACTTTATATCAAAGAATGCATCATGGTTTCCTCAAAAATATTAAGCAGCACAACTGTTGATACATTGAAAATGTTTCTTGATAACCAAAGCAGCACAAACAAATTACATAAAACAGTAGAATACCTCACATTAATTTTAGCCTGTCCTCCAATATGCCTACTGTCAGTGGATAGACGAGGAACACAGAGGTAAGGCCGTGTGTCCACCAAAGCGTTTTTTTCCAGCTGCTAGTGTACTTTTTCAATTGTTTTCAATGGGGACGCCGTGTTTTTTAAAATGCCAGGAGCGTAACGAGGCGCTGAGCGTCTTTTTCACTGTGAGATGTTCAACTTTGAGTAAAATGCTGCGCTCATCACTGTCACTTTTTATTCAGCCGTCTAATTAGAGTGAAGGAGGGGCGGGACAAATACAACTCAGACCAACTGCAAGCGCTCTCAAGCGCTCACAGATAAGTGTTTTAAGCAGAGTGCCTAGCGTTTTCAGCTGGCTAAAAACGCTTTGTTGGACACGGGGCCTAAGTGATGTAAACAACAGCAGGTTTATTGAAAGCAGACAATATATCAACACAGCAGAATAAGCAGTCCAGGTAAGTGGGTTTGGTATAGGAAAGTCTTGGTACAGCTTATCTGATACTGATGTAGTCCTTGTTTCCTTTCCAGGTGATCCAGCAAACAACGAGTTAAGAAGCAACGGAGAGCAGGGACTGAGGAGAGCCAGGGCAGTATGGGAACCACAGGTGAGTAGCACAGGTAAGAAGATCCAGGAACACAACAAGGTAAGGTTGTTGTGGAGCTTGACATCAGGGTAGACAAAGACACAAAGTGCAAATAGAGACCAATTTTTTCTTAAACCATGATACAGAGCTAAGAGATGGTTACAACTACACAACCCAGCCTAAGATAGCTTTCATACTGGGAGATATTTGCATGCATCAGGGAGCCGCTTTTAAAATGCAGGGTATTGAAATTGCGTTTGAATGTGCGCTCGCATTTACTTTCGCTTTCGCGATCAGGTGTACGCTGTGAATAGGGAGCGGCAGTGCTGAATGTGCATTCTACAATATAAGACATTTGTCAGATGCTTAGGCTCTGTTGTGCAACGAATCCTCCTCCATGGTCTTGTCAGTCATCTTGTAACTTACTCTCATCACGTGATCAGTGAACTCTGATTTCTGCTGCACTACGTACAGAGCTGCAGCTTGTGTTGGATGAGCTGGACGGGATTGAAGCGACCATTATCTAACTGAATTAAATGGTTTTTATTTCTATAAAAAGCAAAACAACAGTGGAGGCCTAATGTAAATGTAGCGGTGGCATATTCTATCCCAATTTCACCCTCATACTCCATATCACGAGGCAGTTTTTCACCTCGACGAGAAATCTCGTCACATTTTAATCTCGCGAGATCTCGTGGCACAAGATCTGGTCACACCCCTACTTTATGGTGACTGGCCCATAATACGGAAGAGACAGCTTTTATCGCTTTTCACTTGTACTGATCACATCTGGTTATTACAGTGTTACTTTCATGTTTTCCCAAAGACTGTCTGTAAAGAAATAAAGTTAATACATAAACCATACATATGAATGGCCTTTTTTAAACCTAATGCAGAAACACTGAATAGGTAGGCTTTGTTGTGGGGGTGGGGTGGTCACACTGAGAGGTGAGGAGAATAATTGCAGAGGACTAACCTGTCATAACAGAAGCTGAATGGAGCAAGCAGCTATTCCACTGGCTAATATCTCTATTAAAGAGCAGCCATTATAGTAGCTGAAAATAGCTCTGTGAGTGCGGCAAGACTTAAAATGTGCTCTTTTAAACATAATAACTAGATTTAAAGCAAATCAGCACAAAGGTATATGAAAACCCCTGTAAAGAAAATGAATACTGCACCTCTTAACTGTGCAAAAGACTGACTTCCAGTGCTGCTTGAATTGTCGTAAAAGGTGACAAACAAAGCAACTATGATTAATTTACTTTTTCTCTAACTGACCAAGCACTGCATGCATGCGAACATAATTATCTTTCTCCTTTCAAATGATTACTCTAATGCTCAAAAGCATCTAATGGCCACTACAAATACTGGACTGCTAATGTTGCGTTTGGTTGGCTCTGAGAGTATTTTGTCCTGGTGAGACAGACTAGTTTGCGATTCCACAGTCAGACAGAGCTAGATCAGTCCAGTGTGCCGTGAAAGACAAAGCTGTGCATGTTTTTAGAACAGCTTAACAAACCAACTGACCAAACCCTAAAAAAAGTATTTTTGACATAGGCATCTATAATGTGTTGACAAGCCCTGCTATGTTTTTTCACACATCCCTGTGGTGGAAAGATCACAAAAAGTTGACTTTAAACTTGATTAAAAAACTAAACTAAAAAAAACAATACACATACTTTTATGCACTTGTCCCTGTATTCAACAGTATCCTCAACAGTAGGGCAATTATACTATCTTGCTTTTACGGTTTAAACCATATATAGAGATCAAAATGTTCATCCAGGAATGTGTCCTTTTTAGCTACATACTTATCTACACACTCTTATCCTAACACTATCTGAAAAAAACAAAACAAAACAAAAAAAAACCACACACATACTTTTATGCACTTGCCCCTGTATTCAACAGTATTCTCAACAGTATAGGGCAATTATTCTATCTTGCTTTTATGGTTTAAACCATATATAGAGATCAAAATGTTCATACAAGAATGTGTCCTTTTTGGCTACATACTTATCTACACACTCTTATCCTAACACTATCTGAACATCCTTCATCACCATGGCAACAGCACAGCAACAGTGTGCTACACCCCTGAGTAACTACAGAGTTTCTCAAGTTCACCATTGCTTATGGACCTAAAGACGCAGCATGATAACATTAGCACAACAATTCTGCTTGCAGGCAAGGTGAATATAATCACTGTGGTATTTAAAAATTCATAAGTCTCTGCACATAAATAATTTATCTCCTTCACTGTCCATTTGTGAATCCCTTGGCTTTTAAGCCTGGAGAGAAATGTAGGCTACAGGAATATAGATCATATTAAACAGAACTATATATAGCCTAATATACAACAGTGAATTAAGGAAATTGCACTGTAAATATGTTTAGAATTTTACCTGAAAAAGAAAATTTATTAGTTTTAATACTGTTATGTCTCTTATGCTCACCAAGGCTACATTTATTTGATAAAAAAAACAAAAAAACAACAAAAAAACAGTAATATTGTGAAATACTATTACAATTCAATGTTTTTTTAGCTTTTAGTATGAATATGTTAGCCTTAAGGTTATGAATAAGCTGGTGTGTTCCAAAACAATGACAAAATTCACATTTAGGAGATATAAACACTGAAAACCTACAGTCTCTTACTTCTGTTAAAATGGATCACAGATTTTCATGACATCACACTGCACTTCAGCTTCTCATCAAATCTTCAGTCCAATCGAATGCTGAAGAATCTGAAGTTCCACCCCCTCTTACACTATAAACAGACACTGAAACTGCGTCTGAAATTGGTCATTTGTTCACACATTTACTAGTTTCTACATGGTAAATGGCACATAGTGCACTATATAGAGAATAGGGAACGATTCAGACAGTGTAAATATGCTTTCCATTGGTGTGAATGAAGTCCCTTTTCACATTAGTGTTACGTGAACCGCCGCAGAGCGAGCACAGTCTGGTCTGGCCCAGGGACACGAGAACACAGAGCGGATCATATCCACGAACTGCGAGTCGGCTCAGACCACGAAAGGTATCAGACACATTTAAATTCTGCAAGGAATGCTGTATTTTAAAGTTATATGGAGGACATTAGGAGGATAAACGTTTAGAGATTAGATGGAAACAGAGGTTTTACGGCTTGAGTTTAACGGCTCTGGCCGAGCTGTGGTATAAACGAAACAAAGGGGTGGAGCTGTTCGATATGTCCCGCCCTGTCTTCCCGTTTCAGTTAAAATTACATCAACACATTGAAGAATGCTGCGCATTCCATGGCAATTCACTGGGCCTTTAATAATATAATGTAATTTATTAATGTAATTTAAAAACCATCTTAATATGTTGATTTTGGTACTTAAGAATTAAAAATCGTATCATTATCGATATCGAAAACACATGTGCCGCTTAATATTTTTATGGAAACTATGATATATATATTTTTTTTTTCAGGATCCTTTGATGAATAGAAATTTCATAAGAAAAGTGTTTGTTTTTTAATTTAATGAATCCTTGCTGAATAAAAGTATTAATTTCATTTAAAAAAAAGTGAATGTATCTGTCTGCGTTTAAGTGTCAGTTGTCAACAGGTAGTCTGAGCTCATGATGTGAGCTGGCGGAGAATTTCAGTATTGAGAGTGTGAAACCATTACCCATGTTATTCTAGCCTGTTTTCAGAACTTTGTCTGACAATCAATATGGATACAAACACTCTCTCTCACACACACATTAGAAAAAGCTCCTAAGTCTTGATTCTATTTTCAGCACATGTATCAATCACACCACTGCTTAAATATTAACGCATGAGAGATGAGAAAGAAGTTGATATGAAATATGTAAAGACTCATTAGAGCAGACCTACATAAGATTGTCCATTTAATTAGAGTGGAGCAGAAGGAGAGAGAAGATCTGTATATATCATATACTCCATATCCATGAGCCTATGCCTGCGTTGCTCTTTAGAGAGGCAAGTGACTGATCTCTTAATTATTGCTCGTTCTTTGTCTCTCCTCATCCATCTGAACTTCCCCCAGGTCACTGTGTCGGGGAGCATCATGCGGTCATCGGCCCGCCTTTACACCACAGAAAGGGTCAGAGCAAATAAAAGTTAGAGGAGAGAAAGTGAGAAAAGAGAGTGACTTTTATTGGGCCAGGCAGTGCAGCGGGAGGCTTAGTGTTTCCAGATGTGCCGGCAGTCCCGCGAGTGTGGCTGCCCTGCTGTCCATCCGCATTAAAACGGAGCAGCACTCTTAAATAGTGTTCAGAGACTTCACAAAGAACAGACACCAGCTCAGCAGCAGCCACAATACTATTCCTGGAAAAGGAGTTGACATCATTGATTTTTCCTACTGAGCGGGCAGCACGAGTAAGTGTTTCATTTCGGTAGGTGTTCCAGCACTGTGACTGGACACGTTTCAGAAAGAAAGCCATATCATCCAGAGAAGAAATTGACTGGAAATAGTACTTGGGAACAGTTTTTCTGTAGTAAATAAAGAGAGATGGTATCCAGTTGCATAATGCCAAGTGTTGGAATCTTCTCACCTCTGGTCCCATCTTACTGTTTAATTAATGGCCATTTCCTTAAATCATAGAGTGGTCTTTAAAGAGAGAGGTTTTGGATTTAATTGTATTGAGCAATTTAGGTCAACAAGCTCAAATGAAATTTCATGGCCTCATCCAACTCACAAAACAAATAAAGCAACTCAAAACCACCAGATCCATTTCAAATCTCTTCTGTTCAATTTACTACTGTATAACAATAGAGCAGGGAAAGGAATATTACCTAATCTCAATCTCTCTGGCTTTCCTTCACTTTCCTTCTCTCTCTAATGAGCATACCACCCGCAGGCCAAGTGAGAATGGAGGGAAAGCTCCCAGAGTTCTCCAGGTCAAGCGTGTGTTTTCCTACTTAGCAGTAAGATGTTTAACCACTGTTTAACCACATTTTTGATTAGTCCTCAGACAAACGCCACCAATGACATTTTCTGGGCTGGAACAGGAATGGACGGTGGGAAACGAGAGAGTTATATAGGGTCTGATAGTGTGAGAAAGCAGTATGAAAGCTGGCTGAAGACACTGGCTCTGGCATATATATGTTGCAAGACCTACATTTTTATTTGAACCATTAACACTGCAAAATAAACTATTATAATCAGTATTTTTTCTTGTTTTGCAGTAAAAATTTTGAATTACTTCAGAAGTAAAATCATATAGATATTATAACAAACTATATTGTCATGTTTTCAGACAACATATTGAATTATGTTTATTTTCTTACCCCACTGGCACAATAGCCTCTTTTTATTTTACCAATATAAATTTTAAATTTTACTTCAATTGTAATAACTTTAAAATTATTTTTTTATAAATGAATATATTTATGTATATTTATTGAACTAAATTTGAGTTGTCTTACTTTTGGCTGCTCCTGTTAGGGGCCTCAACCAGCAGAACCATCTGTATTTTTTTTTTTGGGCACAGGTTTTTACGCTGATGTAACATTATCACATTGTAAAGCATTTTTCAATATTCAGTAGTCATCAGTATACTAGCTTTGCAGTAAAAATATCTAAACATCCTTAAAATCAGATAAATCTACTTCAGAAGCAAAATAATGTATTGTATTAATACTTGTTTTCACATTAAGTTTATTTTCTTACTCCATTGTTACTTTAAGTTTTTTTCGCCATTGTCAAAGCATTTTTGTTTTATTCATTCCAATTACAATGTAATTTTAATCATTTTAAAAAGTAAACAATTTTTATTAAAAATAAACTTAAATCCAAATATATTCACTGATAACAAGACTTAATACCTTTTACAAAAAAAAAAAAAAAGAAAAAGGATCTTGGTTTAAGTACGTTTTGACGTTTTTTTAAATGTTTAAAATAATTTTTTTGCAGTAATAACAAAGCACAATTATTGCATGTGAGAAGGTCTCAGAGATGGTTTTCACTCACATCACAGCCAAAAGAAACTGCTATCTCCTCCATGTTCACTCACCGATTGAACGTCTTGACACATGGCTGCACGCTGCCTGGGAGTGATTATCAGAGTCTTCCTGTCATACTCTTGCCAAGGAAAGTTGTGGCAATAACAGCTTAAGGAACACACACATACCACACACAAACCACACACACACACACCAAAAAAAAAAAAACATCACAAACACACGCGAACATAAATTTTAGGGCAAGGCTATAAATTCTTCCAACCAATGGGGAGATGGGGGGAGTATTTGGGAAAACCTGTTTGTAAATAGTCATTATTTTTGCGATTTAGTTTGGTGGCACTATAGTGGTGCAGAAATTACACTTCAGCTTTAAAGGTGCGGCCTATTCACCCTCACCAGACAGCCGATTTGACCAATCATAATGTAGAATCTGCCATTTTGTCTGACAAACAAACCAGACAGGTGAGTCAGTAGATTAACGTTAGTGGACTTGAACTTGAAAAATTGTGCACGTCTTTACAATGACAACACATTAAAGAACCACAAAACCGTATTGATTGTTTAAATTTCTTTAAAATAATTACAAACTTTGCAATGTATTTTTCACTGCTTGAGAACATGATGTGTGGCGTGAAAGCGCCATAGCTTGTTGGACAAAGCAACAGTAACTAAGGGGGGCAGGTCTTTGCGTAGGGTCAATTCACCACGTTGACTAACAGAAATCTGATTGGTTTGAAAGTGACTGTCAATAGTGTGGCGATGTATAAAGCACAGTGGACATCAGACCTTTTGCAAAATTGCACTACTGTGACCACACCTTAAGTAATCAAAAGATCCCTTTCATTACTCATATTTAATATACTGTATCATAACACTACAGTCACAGTGCAGAAACACACACACACACACACACACACACCCACCCAACCAGCCTCAAACATATTCCAAACAAGCCTCGCTTTAACACTGCTTTAGAGGACACAAGGCTGACCATTCATTTTTTGGAAAGTAAACACAATGTTCAAGCCCCAGGAAAAATGCTGCTAATTACATATGTGGGAATTAATTATGGGCTGCTCGTTTATTCACACTGAATATTTGCTTCAAAGTGTCCCACTTTGACTGTTTACAGTTTATTGAAAGCTTTTTTGGTCACAAGACCTGAAACAGCCTCTCCGTAGTTACCAGTTGAACAGGTTTATGTTAATTAAACTTTGACTCTTGTCCTCTGGGCAATGTCTCCAGAACTATTTCTGCTATGATTAGCAAAAGTCAGGATGGTCATAAGCTGGATTGTGCAAGCACAAATATTGGCTGATGTGGAATTTACATTTAAGAGCCCCTGAAGCTCAGTTCCCACTGAGAATGGCACACAAGTCCAAGACATCCAAAAGACAGCCTTATTTATTTAGGTGCACCACATCAGGAGAGATGAGCATTTGGTGGTAAACATCAAGTAGGGAGATTGGAAATAGAGAAACAATGAGACTTGCAGGACCTATGGTCATCAACTCCAAATCAGGTGTCTTTTTACCAAATTAGAAAAATTGGGTGCACAATTCCAGAACTTTCCAAATATTTAGGGAGGTTTTGGCTTGAGAAAGTCTGTACCAGGACAGTGAGTCCCCACATACCAGTGCATGATGTCTCCTCCTTGACTCCACACATCTCCACAGCTATTTTAAACAGATCTGGTCCTCCCTAGTTTGCAACACTGCATATTACAACAGTATCTGCCTCTTCTCCTTGGAGGGAGTATCTTAAACCAGGCTGATTTATCTTTCCCTCACACTTTTAAAGGTCAGTTCTCTCGCAGAAAAGCTGCCTGGGAGTTATGGAGATGAGCAGGCTGACATTCTGTGTCTGCTGATTAGCTTAAGATGTGTTCATGAAATTAAGGTGACATGGCAATGCAATGGTTTGTAGTTTCAATTTAATGGATGGCAGTCATTAAAGACAAAGCTTACTTTCAAGAAATTGGTATATTTACAATAAATAAATAGTATGAAAATTGATGAAAATTCTGGGCAGAAACCAAAACCTTAAATTCAGATGCACTTGGCTGAAAAAAAAAAAAAAAAAAAAAAAGATTTCTTCTTCTTCTTTTGTATGCTTATTTAAAATATATTTTTATATAATTGTATTAATATTACACTTTTTGATTAATTTCATGAATTTTACCTAAATGCCAAAAATTACCAAAATAACCAAAATTAAAAATTAAAAATTTTGTAAAATGAAATCAAAGTTTATTTAATAATCAATTAATGAATCTAATTTATTTAATAATCAACATTCAGATAAAACAAAAAAATATTAATTTAATTCATGTTTGTTTGCTATAAATAGTGATGAAAGAGATGATCAGTTTATGTGCACTTGATCCGTGCTTTTGCTTGAACTGGTGCGGCTACAGCAAGTGATCCAAAACATCATTTATTCTTTGAATTTCATAATAAAATTGAAAATGTATCAAATTTTTTTGAAAGTTGAGACTTTGTTTCATATTAAAACTAACAAAGGACAAAGCATTTTGTGTTTTTTGGATAGCAGGTGCGCTACAAATGTTTAGTGTAGTTTTGTTCGTGCATCAACTGAATGAACAGCATGGCCTAAAAGCTCAATCTTGACATTTAAGAATCAATATCAGTATTTATTAAAATCAAGAAATCAATATTGTTAACCTAGCCCTAGAATCCACACAGCTAACACATTTAATTCTTGCAGTTTATCCACATTGTGTGTACAACAAACAAACAAAACATTAAAATAAAAATACATTTAGGTAGTATACCACAAACTGAGAGAAGTTATTACTTTACATCACAGTATTATCAATATTACCAATTCATCCACCCAACATCCACTGATCAAAGTACTTTGAAGAACAAGTGCATGAACGTAAATAAGAAAAAATTAAAATCACAGAAATGTGACCTAAAATGCTAAGAGTTAATAGCAATATCTTTTGTCATGGTATTCTATTGTCAGCAAAGTGTCCTTGACACAATCTGGCACATCACTAAAGCTAAGAACAATGTCTATTTCAATCACCTTTATAAAGATGGCAGAGGGTAAAAATGTTCAGGACTGACTCTTTCTCTTGCTGTGCACCCATTAGTTCCAAGGCCCTGCTGATTCTCGGCACAGGTGGCCACTCAGAACAGTGTAACAATGTGGTATAAGGCAAGAATCATGGGACTGGTACTGAGGCAGTAGTTTGAAGAAGGCCAAAGCCTGAAAGCATTATCCCTGACCCTCCTAACACAACCTGCTGAAAAATCCCTCTCCTTTGAGGATCACAGAGTCGGGCCTGAAGGCAGGTGTCTCTTAACTGAATTTACTGTGCGCTTGTTAGAAGTATCTACAAACACTTAGGCTATGTTCACACTGTCAGTCCAAAAATCATCTTTTTATTGACTGTCCAATGTCCATACGGATTATCGCAACTGTGATTTGTTTGTCCCAGGCTCTCTTTCATTTTCCGGATTATCTGCATTGGTTTCTATGGCAATGATGTTGCGTCGAAAGGCATATGCCAAAAACAACAACAACAAGAATGTGGAGGAGTTTGCAATAAAGAATATTCTTATTTAAAACATGGCAATATGTAGCCACTTCACTGGACTACTACTGTACATCTGAGGCAGCGGCAGAAACATTGGAGGCTGGTTTCTGCAGCGACTTTCAGCATGTTTCCTATATCGTCTGACATGTTTATGTTTAATGCACATTTAACGTATGTTTAACGAAAGTTACATAAACCACGTGAAATCTATAGAGTGGTCAGACTGAAACGGATTTCCAGAAAGGCAATTTCAATAAGATTTCAAACCACATATTAATGTAGCTCAAAACAGATTTATAAAAATCACATTTCATATGATTTTCTGCCATAATCAAGTATTTCTATTTTATAATAATTATTTATAAAAAATATAATAAAATATAATTAACAAAAAAAAATATATATATATTATTATACACATTATAAAAAAAAAATACAAATAAAAATCTAAAAGATAAAACATTTTTAAAAACTACTGAACATTTAGGCCGTGTGTCCACCAAAGCTTTTTTTCCAAGCTGCTAGCATACTTTTTCAATTGTTTTCAATGGGAACGCCGCGTTTAACGCGCCAGGAGCGTAACGAGGCGCTGAGCGTCTTTTTCACACTCAAGCGCTGAGAGCTCGGCGTTTTTTACTGGTCGCCTCGAGTTGAAAAATGTTCAACTTTGAGTAAAAACCTGCGCTCATCACTGTCACTTTTTAGCCAGCCGTCCAATCAGAGTGGAGGAGGGGCGGGACAAATACAACACCGACCAACTGTCACAACATTCTTGCTGTACAACGACATCAACAAGCAGAGAACGGAACAAAATGGATGAGAAATTAATATTGCTGGTCTCCGAAAATACATAAGTAATTTCACACGGTGTCAACATTTTTAGTCTAAAAAAATTCCTGCAAAATCACTTACAAGTTAACAGTGCCGTGGATGTTCCGTATCATAGCAACAAAGCGTCTCAACGGAAAAAAACGCTGTGAAGCGCTCACAGATAGGCGTTTTAAGCAGAGCGCCTAGCGTTTTCAGCTGGCTAAAAACGCTTTGGTGGACACAGGGCCTTAGGGAAGGGCAAAAGTACTTTGCAGTAAAGAAAAGGGGTATGCTGGATTTATTAAAGCAAGATGGACGAGAGCATCATTGTGAAATGGAAAATGTCACAATAATCATTTTATCTTGATTATCTTGTTTTCATAATCGTTGAGAGTTAAAATTGAATTGAAAATAAAATTTGACTAATCGCCTAGTCTATTTAAAAGGATACTCTAAGCTACAATTATGTGCATACTTTGCAAACAAGAAAATCCCAGAATGAACTGCCCCAATCTTAGTAAAAGGAGAAAAAAAAGGCAAACGTATATTACCTTAGTATATTGATTTAAAAAAAAATAGTATGAGACCACAAATAAAAATGTATTATTTTACCAAATTTTAGCAACTCATGCTTCCAGTGCTTTCCATGCTTTTTTGGCCTACATAGAAGTTTCAAATCTGACATTTAGGAGGTTCAGTGATGGTACGTGGCAGGCAGCTGACGGAATTTTGGAACAAAGATGTACACAAACAACTTATATGTAAGTGTAGAGCAAATTTTAAAATTCTAGTTACAGTTTTACCATATTTACACTACATGTACAGTATTATGTACACTGAAATCAAATCAATACTATTCAAAAATCAAATCAATACAGCCATCACCAGTGCCACACTCTTTCTCCAAAATAACAATTTCTCATTCCCTGCTAACCTACTTTACACCAAATATAAACTTGCAAACAATTTTTGATCCCTGAAAGAACTGAGCAAGAAATGAAAGCCATTTATCATGCAGTGGTAAATGTCAAAACTCCAGACTCTTTTCTGGAGTCATTTGTCAGATTGCGTGGTATGAAGATGGGTCATGTTTTAGGGCTACTTGGCTGCTTTTATCAGCTGTTACAGGTGATCATCAAATGAAAAACTTTAATGACTAAAGAGAGAAAGAGAGAGTTAGAAAGGGAAATAGAGATAGTATCAAAGATGCAGAACAGAAACAGGCCAGCTGAGCTCATATACACAAAGCTTAACTGTTACACACCATTTATATCCCCATTGGCTCACAAACATATGTTATGTGTAGATACTTTAGCTCACTGAGCAGCCTTATCTGAATGATAATCATGGTCTGATGGGAATACTGGATATTAAAGAAGCAGACAATTTCTATCAAATGGTAATTGTTTATCCAAATCCAATGATGTGTGATTACTTTTCACTAAATGGCACTCTCACATCATGATACGTTGGTAATGAATGATCAGCACAATTAAAATTTTGACCATATCAGCTAGCACAATGTAAAAATATTGAGGGAATCTTTAAAAATGAAGTGGACAGATCCAGAAAATATAAGAACACACACAGAGGAATAGCATGCCACAGACACACACAAACCACCAGAATGACAGACATTTACAGTAACTGGAATAACATGTCACAGACACACATTTTGACGTCAGACATTTACACTCACAGTAAAAACAAACCACACAAGCATGCACATACATGCTAGAATCAAGGCATGCTAATCTATTTTCAGCTGAGTATTTTAGGAGCATGCACTCAGTGTGCAAATACCCAAATATTACACTTCAACAGCTGAGTAAAAACAATGAAACATACACTACTGTATTTTAAAGTTTTTTTTTGTTTTTTTTTTTCATGTTTTTGTCTCTTTTGCTCACCAAGGCTGCATTTATTTGATCAAAAATACAGTAAAAATAGCAATATGGTGAAATATTATTTCAATTTAAAATAACTGTTAAAATGTAACTTATTCCTGTAATGGCAAATCTGAATTTTCAGCATCATTACTCCAGTCTTCAGTGCCACATGATCCTTCAGAAATCATTCTAATATACTGATTTGCTGCTCAGGAAACATTTCTTATTATTATCGAAGTTAAAAACAGTTGTGCTGCTTAATATTTTTGTGGAAACCATAATACTTTTTTCAGAATTCATTAATAAATAGAAAGTTTAAAAGAAATAGCAATCTTTTGTAGTATTATAAATGTCTTTACTGTCACTTTTGAACAATTTAATTGTATTCTTGCTGAATATAAGTATTATTTATTTATTTAAAACACAGATACACACACTGAACAGTAATGTAAAGAATAGTGCCAGAAAATAAAGGACCGTCATTCGTGTATGAAAGTGATGAAATAAAGCAATTTCACAGGACGTCTATTGGTCTAAGGCCCTTGGAAATCTTCTGGAACCTGAGATCAGCCTGTTTGCCAAGCAGCACAGAGGAGTAAACAGCACAACACACGTCGACCTTCAGAGTCAACAATATCTCATGTCACACCCCATCCCATTAGAGTGCCTTTAAAAACACACACTCACATCATGTAACAAGTTGCCATCTTTAGCTTTGAGCTTCTCGCTGGCACTGGTTCTTTCAAATGGACCTAAAAAGTGTTGACTTGCTGTATAAACTAGTGCTTCTCCAAATTAGTAGTGTAAATGGAAAAAGTAGAAACATTCTGTTAAACAGAGCTGTGCTGTGATCTCTGTGGCTGATGATTAAACCACTTGAATGACTTATTGGTCAAAATCTCTTTGACTAAACACATGGTTCAGTACAGTCAGTAAAAGCAATATATACTATATGAGCTACATGGGGAAAACACCTGGCAAGTATAGGCAGTTCAATAATGACTTTGAAAATAATGAGTTTGAAAAGCAACATGACACATGAGTGGGATATGTACCTGAAAACAATCAACACATCAAATGGTGACAACCATAAATGTGCTTACATATATACATACTATTATATATATATATATATTATATATATATATATATATATATATATATATATATATATATATATATATTATATATATATATATATATATATACACAAACTCTTTCTTCTGTCTTTAAATCCCACACAAAGTAAAGGTCCACAATCACAGACAATGATTAGAACAATAATGCTGTCATTTCATGTGTGACTGACGTGTTAACAGCAACAGCAGGTGCTCCGCATGTGAGGCTGGAAATAAAGGCCAATAGTCCAACACATACAGTTAACATAAAGCTTGTTATGCACACACACACACACACACACACACACATACAAAGTGGTGCAGTGGTGTTCTGAAATTAAGAGGCAAAGTTTTTTTTAAATGTGATTTTGTTTTGCTTTGTTTTATAAAAATCAAATACTAATTCATGTCCCAGTTATACTTAATATTGTCACATTTTCCTGGTTAGATACACATTACATTAAAGAAAAAGAAACCAAATACAGCTCTTATTTTGTATTTTTATCATAGCACAAATTGCCTCCTCTCACGTGACTTTCCCCCATTCATTTATACCCCCCACGAAACCCGCCGCACCCATTAGGGTGTCTGTTAAAATTCATTGGGTTCACGGGAGGCAAGAGAGTTGTAACTTTACCCACTGTTATCGCTACATTAGAAAGACGAGTGATTTATACACTTTTTAATATCAGATTTTGTAATATTTCTATTACTGGCTCCTTTCCCTCCTCGGAGGAAACTCCCCTGACACACATACATACAGCTATAGAAATGATGTGTGCTCTTAGACAGTCTCGGCCACTAAAATGTCATCTGAAACTTTTAAAGTGTCACGATCTCCATCAAACATTGACATCTACAGAGCTTTATGCTGGCATGCTGGTTTTTAAAGTTTATCTCAGCGTGCATTTTTACATTAAACTTGCAGACAATCAGACCGAGCAGATGTCTCATTTTAAAATTGCCTTAACCTAAAAAAAAGATGGGCATATTCACATGGAAGTTATAAATCACGGAAGGACTGTAACAAATGTCTTCATTATAATGGCTTTTTGTTTACAATACTCAGCAGGGAAGGATGTAAGGAAGTATTTTGTCTATATTTCATTTAAACTGTACTTCATCAGTACTTTTGTCTTGTTATCCAGTGGAAATATCCACACATTCACCCCAAAAAAAAAAAAAAAAAAAAGATTCACTTATTTGAGAGGCAAAATTGCATAAGATAATGATTAAGAAATGGGACTTTTTGCTGTGTAAAGCTTACAAGCTGCTGAAATAATGAATACATGCTTCATATTAGGTGATTAATCATCTCTATGAATTTGTCGCTACTCAGCACTGCTGTGTGGTCTCTGTTCAGAGACTGCAAGTTCCCTGTAGCTCAGCACTTTATAAGCTTTGCAGTGATTAAGTATAACAATTAACTCATGCTAGGGAAATACAGTTATCGGCCTAATTAAATTGAGATCTGCCCTAAGGAGCAAGACATGGCAACAAAATATCCAATAATATGTTTATCATGACTGTCAAGTGAAAAATCCTTATCTGAAAAGATTGTGGTTTAGAATAATAGGCTAGATCCAATGACTGTGACCACATTTTCAGAAATGTGACATCAGGTAAAAACGCTACAGAAATGGAACCAAAAGCAGTGCTTGCAAACTGATGTTATGGCAGCTTTGAGCCTTACACCAAGTACACTTATCTTTCAACTATATAAATTCACACAGATGCAGAGCTATCGGAGTAAATAAAATATTTCGCCAGATCTTCAAATAAAAGCAGAGCGCGGGCGACCACTCCAAACAGCAGCAAGCGGTGCAGCACTTCAGAGCTTTTCAGAAAACCACAGCTGAAAGAGTGTGGCTGCTTTCTATATGGCTGGTCACAGGTTACTGAATCCATCCCACACAAAACACATGATCTATGTACAAAAGTGGATATTTTTACATTAAAAATTTTAAGGCGCTATAAATTATGAACAGCAAACATCCTTGGTTAACTTAATGTGTCCTAATAATCATCAGTGGCACATTTGCACGGTCACAATTTGCTGTTAGCAATATTTCACACCACTCAGTATGGGAAACACTGAATGGAACACACTCTAAACCACATATTTTTCCACTCTCCGCTGACAGTCAGTAGATTAGCCACACACAACAGGATCAGCATATTTCCACACAGAAATCAGTGTAGAGTGGAAGAGTTTATTTCTAATTGCTTTATTGAATTTCAAGCTTTGTTGGACTGCCAACATACACAACACAAAAACAAAAGGCTCATATACACAGTGCTGAAAAGAAAATGATTTGCCCCTTGTTGATTTAGTAATTATTTTAAATAGAATCATTTGCCCATATTTTATGTGAAACATTATCTCTTAAGAGCAACTAAGGGCTGTGACATGAATCAGATTAGACATCTTGAAGCATATTTGTTTGGTGTGAATTATACAAGCAGATTTTGATAAAAAAAAAAAAAAAAAAAAAATATATATATATATATATATATATATATATATATATATATATATATATATATATATATGATGTAGGCGGAATGTGGGGTAAGATGTGCCACTTGAGTTTTCCTCTAGGCAATGATAAATGACATAAACTGTAAGTGAAACTAATGCAGATGATTCTATTTCATGATGTCTGCTTTCAAATGAAATAAGAAAAGTATCTATAACAGAGACAGAAAATTTAGAAATATGACTGAAATGTGAAAAACAATGCCCCGACTTAAGGGTAAACTGTGTCATGGCAAGGGTTATGCTGAACCATTGGGTCTAATTTCCAATTCAAACATAAATATGAACATAAATGAGACAAAAAAGTAACACACAATACCATTTCCCATTATTTTGCTCCACATGATTCACATTGTCATGAAACAGCCATAAACAGGGTTAATATTCAGAATACTTGAATGTAGTGAAGCGTTTGTTGAAACATTTTGTCATCGCAATAGTAGTCAATATAGACATTAGCAATTTACCAACATGTACAATTTTAATTCCGGGATGAATTTTCTTTTACATAAAAATTAATTTACTTGGCTTGTAAAAAAAAATGAATTATGACACTAATAATAAATCATTTATGACTTATGCCAAAAGACCACAAAATTACCTCTTTTCTCATATGCATATCTCTCAATCCTATATGATGGGTTCTTTCTAAATGTATGATCATGTGACAAAAATGTTGCACTACATTAAAAGGACTGACACAGTTACACTCTCCTCCAAGTTATGTGAGTTATGACAGGGTGGGAGCAACCACAGGAATTGCTGACAAGGATCTTGATTTTGCCACATGGAGGTAATGGGCGCAAGAGCAATGAGGGACAAACCCAACCATTCTAGAAGCACAGATGTGACATACACTGCCGTTCAAAATTTTGGAATTTTGGTAAGATTTTTAATATTTTTAAAAGAAGTTTTGTCTGCTCACCAATATTGCATTTATTTAATTATAAATACAGTAAAAACAGTAATATTGTGAAACATTATTACAATTTAAAATAACTGTTTTCTATTGGAATATTATATAAAATGTAATTTATTTCTGTGTTGGAAAAGCTGAATTTTCAGCATCATTACTCCAGTCTTCAGTGTCACATGATCCTTCAGAAATCATTTTAATATGATGATTTGCTGCTCAAGAAACATTTATTATTATTATCAATGTTAAAAAACAGTTGTATACTTTTTTTTTTCAGGATTCCTTGATGAATAGAAAGTTCAAAAGAACAGCATTTATCTGAAATACAAAGCTTTTGTAACATTATATTACATTATATTATTTTTTTTTTTTTAGAAGAATTTAAAGAAATTAATATTTGTTTTTTCAGCAAGGATGCATTAAATCAATCAAAAGTGACAGTAAAGTCATTTAAAATGTAACAACAGATTATATTTCAAATAAATGCTGTTCGTTTGAACTTTCTATTCATCAAAGAATCCTGAAAAAAAAAAATTGTACACAAATATTTTGTACATCTGTGCACAATT
Organism: Chanodichthys erythropterus; assembly: GCF_024489055.1. Classification (NCBI taxonomy): domain Eukaryota; kingdom Metazoa; phylum Chordata; class Actinopteri; order Cypriniformes; family Xenocyprididae; genus Chanodichthys; species Chanodichthys erythropterus. Next base: position 17,380,684 of record NC_090225.1, read on the forward strand.
AATGTTTCTTGAGCAGCAAATCAGCATATTAAAATGATTTCTTAAGGATCATGTGACACTGAAGACTGGAGTAATGATGCTGAAAATTCAGCTTTGCCAACACAAGAATAAGTTACATTTTCAAATACTTTCAAATAGAAAACAGTTATTTTAAATTGTAATAATATTTCACAATATTACTGATTTTACTGTATTTTTAATTAAATAAATGAAACTTTGGTGAGCAGACAAAACTTCTTTATAAAACATTAAAAATGTTACCGATCCCAAACTTTTGAACGGTAGTGTACATGAATGGCAGAACTATACTAAATGCCATGAACAACCACACAATCAGCAAAGGAGACACCCTAGGGATCGAGCATTTTTAACACAAACATTTTGTTGTGAGAGAATGCATTAATATTAAATCTGATTAAACATTTAAACTCACAAAAGCATTAAGATTCTGAAAACCCACTACAAGGAGACCCAAGTTTGCCAGGGGGCAGACACTCACAGATAAGTGTGTTAAATGACATGACAAATAGTGATATCATACCATCAGATTGACAAAAAAAAAAATTAAACTATAAATTTCTATCATTTCTCCGCCATTGACGGAACTTTTAACCCATATTCAAGTGTTGATAAAAAAGAATGCATGAAGCTAGAATAAAAATCTGTTTTAAACCACCGACCAGTCTCATGAGAAAATGCAACTATTTTACGAAGTGGTGATTTCGTATGGATTCTTTTGAAAATAAGCATGTAGGTCCACCCCTGACCTAAACATCAGTGGGGCATAAGATCAAATGAAAACATCAACAAATTCATATGAATTAGCCACAATTCGCCAAAGCATAAAAATAGTTCCAAATTGCCATGAGATTGGTTGGACTAACTGGCTTACACTTTGACAATGGCTGTTATTATCTCACCAAACAGTTGCACTTCAAGTAGCACGACTTCACAAAAAGGCCTGGTTCCATAGGCACCGATTTATATTTCTGCCGGTGGGTGCCCAGTAACCCCCAAAGCTTCTGTGAACTTTAAATCCAGGAAAGAAGACCATTTTAGGGACAGGACCGTTTTGAGTTCTGATTCTGAATCTGAGCGAGCGCGAGAGTGATGGAAATCCGAGTTGAAATTTGTGCTCGCTCAACACTGGACGCGCTCTCGACGCGCTCTCGACGCGCTCTCGACTTTTGCCTTTAAAATAACGTCATTGAAACGGACTTAAATAAACTATATATAAGGATAGTTTCTGATCACAATCTGCATTGTAAAAAGCGCTATATAAATAAAGGTGACCTGACATGATAGCTGCAAACGATTTTTTTTTCTTGTTAAAATCCATGGATAATATCTCGTAATTCTCCACGGGATCGGCGCCTATGCCTGGTTCTATGCCTTTTGGAGATGTTGGTCTCAAAACAAGATCAATAAATAAGTACAAATCAAGCAAGCTTCAGGAAATGGTTTAGCTTGATTAAAAACTGTAAAATATGTCACAATTGTCGCAAAAAAATGCTATTTTTGGGCTTTGCGCTCTACAATTAAGTTATAAGAAATCAGAGGAGACACCCTTGTTATAAAATTCCTCAAGACGAACATTACGTTCCAGGTGAGAACACACACGTAAAAAAAAAAAAAAGAGTACATTCTAGAATCTTTTTTAAATGGTCAGACACCTCTGAGCCCGTGGCTGCACTCTGGATGGATGTGGCAGGATCAGTTTCCATGGACACGCCTAGTGATGTGTGCTTTAGTCAGCAGGTGTGATGTGAGACTGGGTTGGGCGTATCAGATATGGCTACTGTATTACAGGACTTAAAGCCTGTCTGAATATGTTATCAGAAGGTATGATGAAGGATCCAGGTTGTCGACTGATGTTGTTTTCTCTGCACTGAACGGGGGGAGGAGGAAAAGCATGAATTGAGTGTGCTACAAACGGAAAAATGTGTTTCTAATCAAAGTCATTTCAGTATATCAAGTAAGCGTGAGGGTGCTGGCATGTATTCATGGCGATAGGGAACTGCTTTATTACTCATCTACAGACTTTAATATGCTGTTTCCAAGACAACCATGACAGTGAAGATGTTCATGGCTTCGTGCAAGGACGAAGCCATGAATGTAGCATGTATAGGAGAATGACCATAGGGCACTATGTTCCTTATCCTTGAAAAATAATACTGCCACACATCACTGGCCTTGAATTGAAATGCTTGAATGCAGAGCAATTTCAACACAAAAAGTCTAATCAGGCCCAAAAGGAGAGTGCCCTTTAGCAAATCAAAAAAGAAATTAAGAAGCGTGCTTTAGTGTGTTATACAGAAAAATCACAAGCAGCTGAGGCATGTACTGTAGGTATAAGTGCGAACACCTTCCCCCTTCCTTCACTAGTTGAGCAAACAGATGATACAGCCCAAATCTCACACCAGTGGTCAAGTCAGTGCTGCTGTGTCGAGCTGATTGAAATGCTTAAACAAACAAATTATCTGAAGAATGGTAGACTGAGTTTAGCCAACTGACAATTGGCTTATTTATTTATCTCTGGAAATTAAATTAGGATGTCATGTCACGCATATTGCCAACACTAATGCTGTGACGAAAAATGAAAACTCAAGCCCATGCAGTCACCTGTCAAAAAAAGTTCAGAGTTCACGTATACAGGAGTTAAAAAAAAAACAAAAAACGGATGGATCTGATCGCAACAAACAGTAAAGTTATCTATCAGAAAATACTAAATAAAAAACTATAATAATCCTTATAATTAGGGGGGGAACAGCATACTGAGTGAAACAAATGACATGGTCTTTCATTACTATGGGCTTTTATGAGATGTGAATGCCTCCAGCATCAACACCGATGCAGCGTCTCATTCCCCTTTTGAGGGAGCCAAGGTTAAATGCATAACCTAGATGTTTTCTGTGTATTGAGATGTGTATTATTGAATCACAGCAAAAAAATGCTCTAATGTGTCTAGACATCGGCTGTCTTTTGTTCATCTAGAGCATGACAACATATTCTATTTATATATATATATATATATATATATATATATATATATATATATAGTTTATATTGTACACCAGACAGCACAGAATTTTAGCATTTAAGCAGGGTGGTGGTGCTAACAACAGGCCTGTGGCTCTGATTCACTCTAATAGTGACAAGACAAAGTGCAGAGGGTTGCTTTCAACAGGGGTGATTTGGATCTCATTCTGTAATTGAATTTCAATTACAGACAGGATTAGAAAACAGCTGCGCTAAAGGCAATGTGGCGCTTTCTGTTTACTTTATACTATTAACTTGTGTCCTTTTCTTAATTATGAAAATAAAAGAAGTGATTTATAATGGAAAGAGAGAATGAGAACATGACACAGTTTTCCTCTGGCTGCCAAAGAGAAGGGGATAAAAGCATTGCAGCTTTATGGCCTGGCCACCACACACAAAATCCAGCAATTACTTCAAGACGGAAAAAAAAAACCTTCTGACTTCATTTTCTTTAATGCTGTCAAACATACATTTGTCATTGTTTGAATTCTACAAAAGTGAATGATAAAACATTTTATGAAGACGAAAACACCACAAAAGAGAGAAGACAAATCTGTGGAGAGACTGAAACTATAATAAATGCTGTAAATATCTGTTTTAAATGGTTGTATCTTCAACAGACTAACGAACCATTCTCATGAGAAAACGTAACTATTTTACAAAGTGGTGGTTTTATATGAATTTGTAGAATTTTCTTATCAAAAATAAGCATGAAGGCCCATCCATAAATCTAACCATCAATGGGGCATAAGAGGATCATAAAAAAAAGTATGAATGAGATCATACAAATTGATACAAAATGGCCACCAATTTGCCATAACATAAAAAGTTACAAATTTCAAAGACTAACTGGTTTTCACTTTGACAATGGCTGGTATAATCTCACCAAAGAGTTTCACTTAAAGTAACACGCACAAAAAAGGCCTGTTTTATGCCTTTCAGATGTGTTGGTCTCAAAACAAGACTGTCAGCAAATGAGTGACAATTTAAAATGCTTCAGGAAATGCTTTAATATGACCACAAACAATAAAATATGTCACAACTGTCGCAAAATGCTATTTTTGCTATTCTCTGCTAGTTATGAGAAAAGCAAACAAGACATCTTTGGGATAAAAAAATCCACAAGACGAAAAATATGTTCAGGTGAGAACTCAAAACAAAATTAAATTCATTAAAAATTTACACTCTCAAAAGCCATTATGCAACAACAACAACAACAACAAAAAAACTCAAGTTCAACAGCTCAGGGTTCAGAAGTTCTGTAATGACATGACTAATTGTGAAAGCTTGTTAGCTGATGGAGTCTAAATGAGGGTGTGTTCATAAGAAGGTTTAACAGGCTTGTATCTCTAATCCAGATGGCAGAGTAATATATGCTGGCTACAAAACACCACATATGGACCTGAAACACCCACAAACATGAAGAAAAAAGATAGCAGGAACATACTGGGGGGGGGGGGGGTGACTGAGAGGTTTGAGAGATGTATAAAAAAATAAATAAAAGACAAGAGAAAAAAGCCACTGGGAAACTGTGATCTTTAATGTTATTGATTCAATCAGTACAAGAGCACTCAAATGGTTAAAATTTAAATGGGTAAAATATGTGGCCTACCAGTTAGAACCCATATAAGGTGTTTAACGTCAATGTAAATTCATCACATGACCATGTCCTTCTACAATGTGCAATCTGATTCTCAATGGGCTGATCATTTATCAAAGTAATCTGAATGTGTGACATACTGTATTACTAACACTCTAATTGAACCTTCTGGATCATTTACAAGGACTTAAAACAAGACACAAGACCCTTTGGAGGGTATATTATATTTTCTCTTCATTGCTAACTTTCAACATATTCCCTTGCGGTACATCTCAGATTGCTTTTCATTAAAAACTGAACGAACACACTGTTGATGTGCTTTAAGCTTTGAACTTTCCATGATCCTCTAGATGACACATCTGCTCTGGGAAGAGGGCTGTTTTGCTACGTGATAGCACTGCGTTAAAGGAAACTGTATGAAAACGCACGTAGAAGAATAGTATTCAATATAAAGCAACTAACAAAAATATTAAATAGACATACACACACATATTGCGTGTGTGTGTGTGCGTGACGTCCGGCCTAGGAAAATTAACATCTTCATCCAAATTGACATCTTCACATTTAATATTTATGCACATTACTGAACTGAAATGAGGGCTGTCATAAAAGGTCAAATTCAAAATGTAACAGATGCCACATATATGATTTGGGATTTAAAGGTGTGGTCACACTAGACTCTGTGTTCACTTCCATTCATGCATATGCATGTTCATGTGGAAGAACAGAAATGAAAGTATATGCATATGCAATTGCAGTATATGCATATGCAATTTTCATCTTTGTCTGTTTCCTATAAGTTTCCTTTTTAGGCCTCAAAATAATCTGTCACTGGTAAAACGTCTAGGGACATATATGTAACTCCGGTTCCCTGAGAAGGGAATGAGATGCTGCGTCATTGTGTTGACGCTATAGGAACGCCCCCAGCATGACCAGTATATGAAGCACATGTGCTACATGGCAATTCGGATTGGCTTGCACTCACTTTAAAGGGTGCCTGTGACGATGAGATGTGTTTAATTATGTATTTATATCGTCACCGGTTTTGTGTGATATACATGATTCACCTTACATGATTCACGTAAATTATTTCCACACTCAGACAATAAAACCGTTTATATTTAAAAAGTTTAGTTACCTTGGTCAGTCGTCATGTTTTCGGGCAAGATGGCATGAACGGGGGATTGAGGACACTGTGGTGGATTTTCGGTGATAGGTGCACATATCAGCGAACATCACAACATGCTTCATTTATCATTTCAGTTTTCATTAAATAAGGACATGACACATTTGTTTTGTTACTATACCGTTTATTTGTAAGATTGAAGGGTAAAGATGATTGCCGTTTCGTCTGCCCTGGCTTAGACGCTTCCACTTACTTCCTGGTTGTATCGGGGATTTCCCAAAGGGAGGGGCGCTTTCAAAGTTGCGCATTTAAAGGGCTGGAACGAACCAATTGTTTTTTTTTTTCAGGTGTTTTCTTTTGACAAATGAACTGAATAAGAAAACATGTCTAACTGTTATGTTTATTAACTGTATTTTCTATATTTGTTTGTTTTCTGTGGCAATGGCTGTCCAGCTCTTCTTTAAACATGAGATTGCTGTTCTTTTTTATTATTACTTGTTTTTTTTTTCTTTATGTTGTCTGGCTAAAGAGGTGGTATAGTCCACTTACTATTCTGGCGGGAATGTAAGATATTTAAGCCAGACCTTCTCAGCCTTTGGGGAGGAGGGGGTCAGTGAGTTAAACTGCAGGTTACGTTTATGCTGTTTAAGCAAATTTACTTTGTTCTTGGTAAGTTAGAGCAAGTGTACGCTGTGTAAAGCGTTTGTAATTTTTTTTTGTTTGTTTTTTTGGCTCATTTATTGTTTTTTTTAATTTTTTTTTTTTTTTTTGCGTTACTCACTTATTTGTAAAAATCACCCCAGCTGATTGCTGCTTGCATAAATAAAAAGCGCTCTTTGGATTATCCCGGTGTCCACCTATGCCTTCCTATCATCTCTCTTGGTCCCTGACGGCATACTCTATGACACATGGTGTCAGAAGTGGGATGCGAACCCACGCCTCCAAGGGAGACTGCGACCTGAACGCAAACAATATGTCATCAGCTTTAGGTTGTCTGAAGACGCAGCAGGCATGCCTGGAGTATGGCAATAAGACGCAGCATCTCGTTCCCTTCTCAGGGAACCAGGGTTACATACATATCCCTAGAAGTTGCCTTTCGAGGGATCTCTATGCTGTGTCATTATGTTGATGGTATGGGAACATTAATACCAACTGCGCCATATGAAATCATGCCTGCTCACTGTGTTGTGCCAACAAGTGAGTCAGAATGTAGCCAAATGATTAAACGCCTTGGGAGCCCACAGCTCTATGCCCCTTACTATTACCTAGTATACTGTACTAAAGGCAGAGCCAGGTCTCAACCTGAGCATTCTATCCCAGAGGAACAGAAGATGCCACAGGAGATAACAGCGCTATCTCAACTGTCTTCTCTATCCCTAATTCTCCCAGAGGGAGATGGGAATATAAAAGTAACCCACTCCCTCTGATCAAAGAGAATGGCCACCTACACAAACTACCTGACAGAGCGGAGTAAAGATTAAAGCATTCAGCCCAAAGGACTAGAAGAGGCATCACGAGAGAGCAGCACCCTCTCAACCGTCCACTCGCCCTCAAATCCCCACCAAAGGGATCGTAGAGATGCTTTCAATAAGTATATTCATCAGGCTGCTACCTTTTTTTTTTTTTTTTTTTAAACAGGGTGTATCTTCTCAGTTTTAATAAAAACATGCTATTGCAGTTTCTCACCCCCAGTGAAGACGAACTTTTCACCTTTTTTTAAAGACAGAGAGGGAAACTTACTCTAAGTCTATCCACCCCTAGAAGTCTAAGAAATATTCCAATCTTCTTCAGGAGGAGAGCACTTAACATCCCAGAAGAAGAGGAGAATCCCCCCCCCCTCCCTTTTTTTAAATTAAAAAAAATTCTAATAAAACTTCTAATATAACAACCTCTTGTACCCCAACACTGTCGCAAAGGGGTGAGGGGGAGGGAAGAAGGCTGGTTGTAATTATATACCTAAGGTCCTTCTTAGGCTTCTTGTGAGATTGCCGCCTCAAACCTTGACTCCTCAGAGGTGGGGCCTGGGCAGCAACACTCAATTTCTGACCCTTTCTCCAGATGGGACCTGGGGCAGAGTCAGAAGTTGGGACTGAAAAGTATGTAAGGTGAGATCGGGGCATCCATGAGAAGGGCTCTGTCCTTCTCCTTCAATGCCCATGGCACAGGCCATCCAAGGCAGATCACATACAATTCATGTGTATCATCAGGAGTTAAAAACTTCCTGCATTACGGCTCACTTCCTGAACACTTTCTCTATTTTGTCAGGTGCGCACAGACACTAGCGGTCTTACTGAAGACAAAGAAGCTGATGATATATTGTTTGGGCGCTCTTTATAGTGCATACCATCCGAATTGGAATGTAACACACATGCTTCAGACACTGGTCACGCTGGGGGCGTTCCCATAGCGTCAACATAATGAAGCAGCGTAGAGGTCCCTTCTTCAGTGTCACAGGATCCTTAAGAAATTATTGTAATATACTAATTTGGTGCTCAAGAAACATTTATCCAACATAATTATTCAAACAATTATTCAAACAGAATAATTTCCTAGTCAGGATCCCGCCACATTATGCCTTTTTGAGCTACTCTTGAAGGCTCCCCATGGGGCAGTGGCTCTGACGTTACTCTGTCCATGGGTCAAAACAGCCATGTGATTCAACTTTCACTCATACTGTAAAAGAAGAAAAACAACATGTCATTTAGGAAAACACTGATACATAAAGTTTCAATTGCTCACTATTCATAATCAAAATTTCAGTTGAATATTCCTTTCCCAGTCTATGGCACACTGGCAGAAGCTAGTGATGCCAATTTGGTTTACAAATGCCAATGTCAACGTGGCTGAATAACTACAGAGAGAGAGTGTGTGTGTATAAGCATAAAGCATGTACAGTATATAAAGTGCTTATAGCTGAAGCATCCAGTGCCGGTGCAAATTGCAACTCAATCAATCAAGGAAATATAAATATAAGGGTATAAACATTTTGTGATGTGGCGGCAATACTTAAGACCCATCAGACGTGCACGTATATGCTCACAAATATTACTGTAGCATATCATAAACAGTAAAGAGTTTGTTTGCACTATTGGAGGAGGATAATCATACAGACCTGAGAGGCTGAGCAGGACGTGGCAGGTGCCTAATAAAGCCGAACCATCATGCTGCTTCAGAAAATGGCCAGCAACTAAACAGCCATTCTGCTGTTTATTCTACAGAGACTTATAGAACGGCCCGCAAAACATACCCGTCCTCTTCAGCCCTAAATTTCAAGCTTCACAGCTTATTGAAGATCCCTAAGGAGCTGTAAAAATAATCATTCATATAAAACTCACATCTTGTGAAGTTAGGTGTCATAACAAGTGCAGTGAACAGCGCAAGAATCCCTCGGCTGGAGAACTTCTCCGCCAGAGCAAATACAGCACTAGCATTTTGCCTTTGATCCCAGTAAATGTTTTGAAAGACTACAGTAACACTGTTCTGTGTACTGATGCAACAGGCATTAATGTGCTTTAGCAGAGTGTTGTTAAGGTAATACTTCTTTCATGTTAGTAAAGGTTCAGAGGCTACTATTGGGGAGCGATAACAGGCTAAGAAATTTGAGGTTCATACATAAAACGGGCCACCCTGTGAATCCTCCCATCTGCCATACCAATTAACACCACAGCGCTTCTCGCAAAGGTGGTCCGGCCCCCATGCAAACATACACGGCACAGAAACAAATTCATTTTTCAGCAAAGCACAGTTGGTAATTTATGTTCACGCACACTGGTTTATGAGTCATGACACCAGTGACACTCTCTAATAGATATCAGTTTAAAAAAATAAAAATAAAAAAAAAAGTAAAAACGCATGTACGCATTCAGATATATAAACAGATATTTTCCAGTTTTACTCAATGCAGCATGAGTGCTATACCATGATGTTGTGTTTTTTTTACAGTAGAGAAATATATTTCACTACAGGACAAAACTTTAGCACTTTAAAAAAAAACAAATATGCACCGATATTAAAATTCTGAAGAAAAAAAAACCCACTGATAATTATTTTCTTGTCAAGGCTAATCATACTGATTGCTCCTTATGTAGCTTTTATTATTATTCACTTTTATGTAAAAAAAAAAAACAAAAAGAATTAGAAAGGAGGATAAAAAGGGAGGATAAAAAGCCTGTAACAGTACACACTACTAGAGATGTGCTTATTTAAAGCGGTGATTTCAACATCAGTATCGGTTAAAAAAGTATAACATCAACAAAAGTTCCTCCTTCAGATCCTGTGCACCCTGTAAGTCAATCATACAATGGCCTTCACTTCACTGAACCACCGATTACTTCAGTCTACCATTGGGTATGAAATGTGCCATATAAATAAACTTGCCTTGCCTTGCTTTGCATAATAAACATAATAAACCACTACAATGTACAGTATGAAGAATGGTTTTATGATTTGCTAAAGATTATACTTAAAGGCACAATATGTAAGATTTTTGGATTTAAAAAAATATCCAAAAACCACTAGAACAGTGTTATATATTTTGCTGACTTGTGTACTTACATTAACACAAATGTTTCCAGGACACGGACCGTGCCTACAGTATCAATGACATCTTACACGCGTTACCCTCAAATTCCGATTTTATTTTGTAGAAACCATGGAAACACCAAAGATGCTTTAATATATTATGTGTTTTATTAGACAGGTGAGCAACTATTTGGATACATTCATAGACAGAAAACAAATCATTGTTGTCCTGTTCTCGTTTTTTCTTGATTTCCCACGAATACCATGTTTTACCATGCCTAATATCAATCTAGCTTACTGCAGTGAGTAGCATTATAACAACTTTCAACACACAAATGTATTTTATATGATAAAACAGCACTGTGTTACCCTACATGCACATGACCAGAAAAAGCGGAAGTGGACATCTACGACATAATAAAAGCTCCACCGCTCTCAAGCTGTGTGTCGCGCTTGTCTCTCATTAGCAATCGCTCCAGCTGCCTCGTACCGCTCCAACATCTTTTAGCCACACCCTGCTTCATAAATCTCAATAAATCTTTAATACACTGGCTGTAGACGTGAAGACAACACCTCCCAAGATTCTGCAAAATCAAGGCGTCATCAAGCTATGACTTTGTTTTGAACAAGTGACCTCTAGCAGCAAAATTTACATATTGTGCCTTTAATAGTGTTCTTAAAATATTCATGTTTTTAAAGATTAACTTTAAGTTAAAGTTCTTTAAGTGAGTGTTAGATGACAGCAGTAGTGTTAACATATACCTTGTGTCACTTTTGAATGATTTATGACTTTTGCACATGATTTATTGCACCCTCATAATTCTCAGACTGACAGTTGTCAGATGTCAGATGTCAGGACATATGTCAGGTAATATATGACCCATGGTGTTACATTGTGACGTGGCTATGTGACTTCCTATACCAGCGGCTGTATGACTTCCCAAGCTGTTGTCTGTACGTGTTAAAAAAACAGATCAAACAGGGGGAGACTTCTGACTTTTGATAGGGTATCACATCTCTCACCCAGCAATGATGTTTTATGATTATTCCTTCCTTGACTGGTGGCTCCTTCCAGTCTGATGGTGCAAAAGGTGTCATGTCTGTGACCATGCTTTCTTTGATTGCGGGTTGTGTTAAAAGACACCCAAGCCTAGTTTGTGTTATGCTCACACCTCACCAGGAATAGTAATGGCTGTTCAATACAGTATATGTTAATTGAGTCAAAATATTTGGGTCAAGACAGTCAGATAGACAATCACCCCCCAACACAACAATGGGTATATCCATTTAAATAACGTGTGTGTGTGTGTGTGTGTGTGTGTGTGTGTGTGTGTGTGTGTATTGCCATCATAATACGATCAGTAGTACCTGAACTATAGGTTAACATTAGTGCCTAAGACAAAGAATCAGAAATATTCATCAAGCCAAAGAGTCCTCATTACCTATACACCACAGAATAGGTGTTGTTTGGGAAGATTTTCTTTTTTTTTTAGAACATCTGTATCTGTTTCCAAACACATTGATATGATCATTGTTAAAAAGACAAAAGAATGAAAAGCATTTATTTATTTAACTCACAGTGAAGATGTTTGTGAGTCAACCTGGTGGTTGTATACATTTCATAAATGTATACAATTCACGCAGTTAGCTAACAATCTATTAATTTAAATGTATTAATTTAAGGCTGAAAACAACAAGCTCACTGAAGTAATGATTACATGTTAACAAATGATTAAGATATATAGAAAAATGTAGCATTGGTGCGTGTTGATCCAAAAATTGTGTCATCTGAAGACCTCACAGCGGGTTGGGCTCATATCTTCACAAGTGTCGAGACATCTGAAGTCTTCATAAGATCTGAATGTGTCTTTACTTTTGATAAATTTTAAGAAACGTTTAGTTTTAATTAACTTATAGTGTGTGTGTGTGTGTGTGTGTGTGTGTGTGTGTGTGTGTGTACTTGTTTTTGTGAAATATCAGGACATAAATGTGTATAATGACATGGGTATGACATAGGTATTACAAAAAAAGGTGAAATATGAGGACATTCAGCATGTCCCCACTTTTCAAAAGGCTTATAAATCACACAGAATGAGTTTTTGTGAGAAAGTAAAAGTTTCCTGTGATGGTTAGGTTTAGGGTTAGGTGTGTAGGGGGATAGTAAATACGGTTTGTACAGTATAAAAACCATTATGTCTATGGAATGTCCCCACATTTCACAAAAACAAACATGTGTGTGTGTGTGTGTGTGTTTAAACGTTTATACATTTGTTTGGTTTGCCGCAAAAAACAATGCATGTTGTCTATTTGCAATCTGTTTTTTCTTTAATTTCTTTTAAAACAGCCTGATGACCATTTTTATTTTATTTTTTTATTTTTGTAAAATATTAGTAGTAGTAGTAGTAGTAGTAGTAGTAGTAATGTAGCCGAGTGGTTTCACACAATGAGTAAAACTTTTTGGATGTGTTTGTAGCAAACACATCATTTTCACATAGAAAACTTTTAAATGTATGAATGAACCTTTTTTTTTTTTTCTTTTGACAAAACTACATTTCAAATTATTTGAGGTGTTTAACAAACACAAAAGGAAGTATGTTGATCACTAAGTTTAAGCATATAGTACAAACACGCAATGCTCTAGAAAGCTAATCTAGGCGTTATCTTTGTGAGGTCAGAACACAAAACTTTTGTGTTGGGTGATCCAGACAAAATTCATACTAAAAGAACATATGGATGTCATTTTCAAACTGAGAGTATGCTTCAATGTGTAATTACACAATATTTTCAATTATACAATATTTTCAATATGAATATTACGTTTCAATGTTTTTTACTAACACTTTTTTTTTAACTAGCACATCAACATCTAGCAAATAAATTAAAGAGATGGAATTTAACTATTACCATCTTCTATGACCCCACATGTACAAGTAACTGAACAAGTAACGGAATGTTCTATCACAGCGACATAACATACACTTAGATCTTTTTCTCTGCATGTGTGTGTGTAAATAGTTATGCTAAAATCTTGTGCGTATTTTTACACGCTGACATAGTTTGTCAGGGCTATGTCACATCGCTGTGATGCAAAGTTCCACAGTCTATAGATAACTTTCAGACATAATCTTTATACAGAATTATGTGTATCTAAAACACCTAACATTCAAAAGTCCAAATCACTAAGAAAAATGAGTACAGCATGTATTTAAAAGTATAGTTATTATAAAAGCACATACACACACGCACAAAAAACAAAAACAAAAAAACATTTGTGAGCAGTTGTGAAAGTGGTTTTGTAAGTGGTATTTGTTTTTTTTGTTTTTTTTATTACTCCACTAGTTTTAGTTCAGATAGCAGATGACGCTGTTCACATGTTGTTTGTTGGAAACGTGCTTAGTTTTTTTTTTTTTTTTTTGGTGAAGACTGTTCTTTGAGAGTTCTCAACGTTCACTATAGGAATACATGAAAATGAGGAACTTAAGTGATAGCCTTTCTGTTCGAGTGTTTGAATACTATATTGATGTTTCTTTTAGTGCAACTTTCCAGCTATCTATGATATGGGATCACATGAAGCATCAACACGAAAAGTAAGTAACACTGTTTTACACTTAAAACTATTATGATGAATCACAACTAAGTAACGCCCTGAAAGCTGCACATTTTATTTTTTAAGTTTGAGGTTATTAAACAGCATACCACGCTCTGGTAAACCCGAAGATAAAATTAAAGGATTTTGTGTACACAAAACACCATGAAACTTCAAGAGCCCAAATCACCAAGAAAACACAGTATACTATACAAGAAAAGCACTGTTTATAATAAATACAGACTACAGAAAAGTCATTCATGAGCAATTTCTAAGTTTGTTACAAGTTTGTAAATGTGGTTTTGCAAATGCCGTTTTTACTACTCCACTAGGTTTAGTCATCTTGTTCAGATAGCAAGTTACACTATTCACATTTTTGTTGGTTGGGATGTGTTTTGTTTTAGGTGAAGACAAAACAGTGTAAGTTTATGCTTTTCCTCACATGGGAAAGCATGTGTGATGAAACTTTTTCAAATGTGTGACTGAATGTTCTCTTTTGATAAACCAGCATTTCAAATGCTTTTCCTAAGGTGTTTAACGTCTGCAGAATAATTTCTTTCAACATCCCGCTTGAGGTGAAAGATTATAGTATGTTTTCAACTATTATCACCATCTTCTCTGACTCAAACAAAGCTACTTTATGTGCTAAAAATCTTTGTTCATTTATGCTCTTCTGTCAGATTTGTTAGAGGGACTATGCCACACTGGTGTAATGCAAACACATTAAGAACCGTAAAGTCACATGCCTTTGTAAAGGCTATAGATAAAATCAAACACAATCTTTAAACATGTTTGCACAAAAGTCAATTAAAGACATTGATTTACTACGAAAGTGTTGTAAGGCATATACGAAAAAACAATTAGCTATAAGGAAAGCTATAAAGAAGAAGTTTGTTGATTTGTAAGTGTCATTTTTACCACTAGTCGATGATGCTGTTTTCATTTTCTTTTTTTTTTGTTTTAGTACATTTGTACAGTTTGTAAAGTCTATACTCTGAGCGTGGTCAAATGTGTTCATAGGAGTTAATGAAAAAGGAGTTAATGAAAATGACACTGCTTAAGACTAAACGAATGATATTTCTTTTAGGTCATCTTTCTGGTCTGTCTACAGGATCACAAGACACGAAGCCCCAACATGAAAAGTGAGTCTTGCTGTTTTTCTGTTATACAGCTATTACACTTCAAACTTTTCTAACTATTACACTTAAAGCTGTGCATTTCACGGCACAGTCATAGATACACAGCTCTTTTGTGTTTGTCTTTAAACAACAGTTAAGTAAATTAATTACACTTGATAAGTAGTAGTTTTAAGTGAAAGGTGTGATGATTCATGCCTTTTTCTTTTTTTATTCTGTCAACACCAATACTTTGGCACCAGTGTTTTTTGGTGTCTGTCCTTTAGATCTGATCCAGAAAACAGATGTTGTGTTCTATGTCTATATAATTTCTTATTCTTTTATGAAAAAAAAAAAAATGTGATAAGCAGTTTTTGTCTTCATCAGCAGAATACTAAAATGGTTTAACATACTGTAAATGTCAATAGTTATAATTAGCAAATGCTAGTGAACTGTTTTTTACTGAGATAATTTACAGTTATATGTGAAACAAACTCAGTCTCAGTCAGTTGGATTCTAGTTTCTACTGAACACTGTTATTGTACCACGTTTAACAATGCTTGTGTTCTCGGTCTCATCAAACTTCACACAAGTCACATGGTCTTTCCCAGTGCTCGTCTGACTCTGAAAGCAGACCAAATATAAGGATGTAACAGTTTGGAGACATTTGTGTTTTCTTTGATATGTTTGCACTTTTCCACTGTTTTCGAAATTGTCTACCTATTTTTAATACATGCTCAGTGTATTGCTGTGTGACTGTAGTGTGTGTGTGTGTGTGCTTTCCTTACACATGGCAAAAACAACTTTGAAAAACAAACTGTTTCCTTGAATCTGTTGTAATGTTAGTGAACTCTAGGTGTTCTTGGCTTGTTTGTCCGTATACGTCCCCCATGAATTTGCTTGACTTAATAAAATAATGGTTTAAATCATCTTCTTCACTTGAGATCTTTACATTATTTTATTATACTATCCTATTTTTAAAATAGTGCTATTTTCGGGCGGTATGTGGATATTGAATTCAGCACAAGGAACTCTGAAATATTTTATCTTGTAAAACATCTACGTAGCGTTTTTTATAATTTAAGATAATTATTTTATTAAGTCAAGCAAATTCATGGGGGACGTATACGGACAAACAAGCCAAGAACACCTAGAGTTCACTAACATTACAACAGATTCAAGGAAACAGTTTGTTTTTCAAAGTTGTTTTTGCCATGTGTAAGGAAAGCACACACACACACACACTACAGTCACACAGCAATACACTGAGCATGTATTAAAAATAGGTAGACAATTTCGAAAACAGTGGAAAAGTGCAAACATATCAAAGAAAACACAAATGTCTCCAAACTGTTACATCCTTATATTTGGTCTGCTTTCAGAGTCAGACGAGCACTGGGAAAGACCATGTGACTTGTGTGAAGTTTGATGAGACCGAGAACACAAGCATTGTTAAACGTGGTACAATAACAGTGTTCAGTAGAAACTAGAATCCAACTGACTGAGACTGAGTTTGTTTCACATATAACTGTAAATTATCTCAGTAAAAAACAGTTCACTAGCATTTGCTAATTATAACTATTGACATTTACAGTATGTTAAACCATTTTAGTATTCTGCTGATGAAGACAAAAACTGCTTATCACATTTTTTTTTTTTTTCATAAAAAGAATAAGAAATTATATAGACATAGAACACAACATCTGTTTTCTGGATCAGATCTAAAGGACAGACACCAAAAAACACTGGTGCCAAAGTATTGGTGTTGACAGAATAAAAAAAGAAAAAGGCATGAATCATCACACCTTTCACTTAAAACTACTACTTATCAAGTGTAATTAATTTACTTAACTGTTGTTTAAAGACAAACACAAAAGAGCTGTGTATCTATGACTGTGCCGTGAAATGCACAGCTTTAAGTGTAATAGTTAGAAAAGTTTGAAGTGTAATAGCTGTATAACAGAAAAACAGCAAGACTCACTTTTCATGTTGGGGCTTCGTGTCTTGTGATCCTGTAGACAGACCAGAAAGATGACCTAAAAGAAATATCATTCGTTTAGTCTTAAGCAGTGTCATTTTCATTAACTCCTTTTTCATTAACTCCTATGAACACATTTGACCACGCTCAGAGTATAGACTTTACAAACTGTACAAATGTACTAAAACAAAAAAAAAAGAAAATGAAAACAGCATCATCGACTAGTGGTAAAAATGACACTTACAAATCAACAAACTTCTTCTTTATAGCTTTCCTTATAGCTAATTGTTTTTTCGTATATGCCTTACAACACTTTCGTAGTAAATCAATGTCTTTAATTGACTTTTGTGCAAACATGTTTAAAGATTGTGTTTGATTTTATCTATAGCCTTTACAAAGGCATGTGACTTTACGGTTCTTAATGTGTTTGCATTACACCAGTGTGGCATAGTCCCTCTAACAAATCTGACAGAAGAGCATAAATGAACAAAGATTTTTAGCACATAAAGTAGCTTTGTTTGAGTCAGAGAAGATGGTGATAATAGTTGAAAACATACTATAATCTTTCACCTCAAGCGGGATGTTGAAAGAAATTATTCTGCAGACGTTAAACACCTTAGGAAAAGCATTTGAAATGCTGGTTTATCAAAAGAGAACATTCAGTCACACATTTGAAAAAGTTTCATCACACATGCTTTCCCATGTGAGGAAAAGCATAAACTTACACTGTTTTGTCTTCACCTAAAACAAAACACATCCCAACCAACAAAAATGTGAATAGTGTAACTTGCTATCTGAACAAGATGACTAAACCTAGTGGAGTAGTAAAACGGCATTTGCAAAACCACATTTACAAACTTGTAACAAACTTAGAAATTGCTCATGAATGACTTTTCTGTAGTCTGTATTTATTATAAACAGTGCTTTTCTTGTATAGTATACTGTGTTTTCTTGGTGATTTGGGCTCTTGAAGTTTCATGGTGTTTTGTGTACACAAAATCCTTTAATTTTATCTTCGGGTTTACCAGAGCGTGGTATGCTGTTTAATAACCTCAAACTTAAAAAATAAAATGTGCAGCTTTCAGGGCGTTACTTAGTTGTGATTCATCATAATAGTTTTAAGTGTAAAACAGTGTTACTTACTTTTCGTGTTGATGCTTCATGTGATCCCATATCATAGATAGCTGGAAAGTTGCACTAAAAGAAACATCAATATAGTATTCAAACACTCGAACAGAAAGGCTATCACTTAAGTTCCTCATTTTCATGTATTCCTATAGTGAACGTTGAGAACTCTCAAAGAACAGTCTTCACCAAAAAAAAAAAAAAAAAAAACTAAGCACGTTTCCAACAAACAACATGTGAACAGCGTCATCTGCTATCTGAACTAAAACTAGTGGAGTAATAAAAAACAAAACAAATACCACTTACAAAACCACTTTCACAACTGCTCACAAATGTTTTTTTGTTTTTGTTTTTTGTGCGTGTGTGTATGTGCTTTTATAATAACTATACTTTTAAATACATGCTGTACTCATTTTTCTTAGTGATTTGGACTTTTGAATGTTAGGTGTTTTAGATACACATAATTCTGTATAAAGATTATGTCTGAAAGTTATCTATAGACTGTGGAACTTTGCATCACAGCGATGTGACATAGCCCTGACAAACTATGTCAGCGTGTAAAAATACGCACAAGATTTTAGCATAACTATTTACACACACACATGCAGAGAAAAAGATCTAAGTGTATGTTATGTCGCTGTGATAGAACATTCCGTTACTTGTTCAGTTACTTGTACATGTGGGGTCATAGAAGATGGTAATAGTTAAATTCCATCTCTTTAATTTATTTGCTAGATGTTGATGTGCTAGTTAAAAAAAAGTGTTAGTAAAAAACATTGAAACGTAATATTCATATTGAAAATATTGTATAATTGAAAATATTGTGTAATTACACATTGAAGCATACTCTCAGTTTGAAAATGACATCCATATGTTCTTTTAGTATGAATTTTGTCTGGATCACCCAACACAAAAGTTTTGTGTTCTGACTCACAAAGATAACGCCTAGATTAGCTTTCTAGAGCATTGCGTGTTTGTACTATATGCTTAAACTTAGTGATCAACATACTTCCTTTTGTGTTTGTTAAACACCTCAAATAATTTGAAATGTAGTTTTGTCAAAAGAAAAAAAAAAAAAAGGTTCATTCATACATTTAAAAGTTTTCTATGTGAAAATGATGTGTTTGCTACAAACACATCCAAAAAGTTTTACTCATTGTGTGAAACCACTCGGCTACATTACTACTACTACTACTACTACTACTACTACTAATATTTTACAAAAATAAAAAAATAAAATAAAAATGGTCATCAGGCTGTTTTAAAAGAAATTAAAGAAAAAACAGATTGCAAATAGACAACATGCATTGTTTTTTGCGGCAAACCAAACAAATGTATAAACGTTTAAACACACACACACACACACACACATGTTTGTTTTTGTGAAATGTGGGGACATTCCATAGACATAATGGTTTTTATACTGTACAAACCGTATTTACTATCCCCCTACACTACCCCTAACCCTAAACCTAACCATCACAGGAAACTTTTACTTTCTCACAAAAACTCATTCTGTGTGATTTATAAGCCTTTTGAAAAGTGGGGACATGCTGAATGTCCTCATATTTCACCTTTTTTTGTAATACCTATGTCATACCCATGTCATTATACACATTTATGTCCTGATATTTCACAAAAACAAGTACACACACACACACACACACACACACACACACACACACACTATAAGTTAATTAAAACTAAACGTTTCTTAAAATTTATCAAAAGTAAAGACACATTCAGATCTTATGAAGACTTCAGATGTCTCGACACTTGTGAAGATATGAGCCCAACCCGCTGTGAGGTCTTCAGATGACACAATTTTTGGATCAACACGCACCAATGCTACATTTTTCTATATATCTTAATCATTTGTTAACATGTAATCATTACTTCAGTGAGCTTGTTGTTTTCAGCCTTAAATTAATACATTTAAATTAATAGATTGTTAGCTAACTGCGTGAATTGTATACATTTATGAAATGTATACAACCACCAGGTTGACTCACAAACATCTTCACTGTGAGTTAAATAAATAAATGCTTTTCATTCTTTTGTCTTTTTAACAATGATCATATCAATGTGTTTGGAAACAGATACAGATGTTCTAAAAAAAAAAGAAAATCTTCCCAAACAACACCTATTCTGTGGTGTATAGGTAATGAGGACTCTTTGGCTTGATGAATATTTCTGATTCTTTGTCTTAGGCACTAATGTTAACCTATAGTTCAGGTACTACTGATCGTATTATGATGGCAATACACACACACACACACACACACACACACACACACACACACACACGGTATTTAAATGGATATACCCAGTGTTGTGGTGGGGGGTGATTGTCTATCTGACTGTCTTGACCCAAATATTTTGACTCAATTAACATATACTGTATTGAACAGCCATTACTATTCCTGGTGAGGTGTGAGCATAACACAAACTAGGCTTGGGTGTCTTTTAACACAACCCGCAATCAAAGAAAGCACGGTCACAGACATGACACCTTTTGCACCATCAGACTGGAAGGAGCCACCAGTCAAGGAAGGAATAATCATAAAACATCATTGCTGGGTGAGAGATGTGATACCCTATCAAAAGTCAGAAGTCTCCCCCTGTTTGATCTGTTTTTTTAACACGTACAGACAACAGCTTGGGAAGTCATACAGCCGCTGGTATAGGAAGTCACATAGCCACGTCACAATGTAACACCATGGGTCATATATTACCTGACATATGTCCTGACATCTGACATCTGATAACTGTCAGTCTGAGAATTATGAGGGTGCAATAAATCATGTGCAAAAGTCATAAATCATTCAAAAGTGACACAAGGTATATGTTAACACTACTGACAGCAATCTGAATGTAAAAATAGGGTAAATGAGCATGCAAAAATAAATATCCAATAATAAATAAATAAAAACTCTGACAATAACCAATAATGTACATCCCTATTTTCAGATGAATAATGGAAATGAGTATTTAAAAACTGACAGAAAAGAAATGCATGTTCTATAATGCAAGAAAATGTCTATAAAACTAAAATAATGAGATGAAAATATTCTTTCTTACTAGAGCTTTTGGTGCAGATCCCAATCCATTTGATGTCAGAGTTCAGTTCATTTGGTTGATGTGAAAGTGCTTTTTTGAACTCTAGTGAGCACCTGTTCAACCTTACAAAAGCAACAAACAAATCTCATTCAATCACAGAGTGCCTCAGGACACAGTGTGCCATTATGTGTGAAGATGCCGTTGCTGGAAAGTGTCTCCTGGCTTCGTGTTGGCCTGCAGGGGCAGGGGCAGTGTCAGGAAGGATGGCACAAGCTCAGTGCCAGTTACACATCCTCTCATCAAGCTTTGACTTTTATATGATCTGAGGTACCTGCTTTAATGGATTTATATTTCCTCTGTCCCTTTAAATGTGCTTCCCTTTCCTTTTTAAAAATTTGTCTTTCCTACATATCTAAGCAAACGGTGTTCTTTCTGTGAACAAGATGAATGTCAGATATCATCAAGGATGGAAGGGGCATGAGGAGCGACTCATTTTCACAGATGTACTTTATGATTTTAAAGGGGCCCTGGAACCAGTTTTTACAAGATGTAATATAAGTCTAAGGTGTCCCCTGAATGTGTCTGTGAAGTTTCACCCATAGATTTTTTTTTTATAAATTTTTTTAACTGCCTATTTTGGGGCATCATTAACTATGCACCGATTCAG